>NC_061805.1:27041244-27346888 GCF_021462225.1 Girardinichthys multiradiatus
TACTGTAAACAGATGTCTGATAGTAATGCATGTGTTTTTTAATTAATGTGTATTGATGTGTTTATTACATTTTATAAACTATGTAAAACAGACAACAACAGAAATAAAACAGATAAAAGGCCTATAGACACATTTGGGAGCCACAGTCAATTGCTAGCTACATGTACATAAAAACTAAAAGGAAAAGGAAATTGCACATTTTTTGACAGTATACATTAACATCATCATAATAAAAAGCTTTTGTGAGAATTGTTGAGATATCAATTCCAATATATGAAAAAAAAGGTTCTATGTTTTGACAAATACATCATCTTTATCTTGCAGCCGACCTGTCAAATAATCAAGAGAGACATAACATAACCTCCCACCATTGTATCTTTTCAGTTATCCAATTCAGATATTTTGGCTTTTATTTTTATTTAGAGTAAAATTATTACAGGCAAATTAAAATCGTTTTACAACTGAAAATAGTCTACGAGAAAAAGTACAAGTCTTTTAAATACTACGATTTGCATGCTTTTTTAATTTCATAGTAAATAGGACTTCATCTATCCATTGACTGTTACTCAAAAGCAGATTTTTATGCACACATATCTGATTTCAATTAGATTATCAAACATGGCTAAAAACAGGAATCTTTTCTACAAAAATGACCCAAATCCTATTCTTGTAGCAACGAATAGACTCATTTGTTTTTCCTTTTTTTTTCAAATGGGCGCAAAGGAATTTACAGACTGAATGCATGTTTTTTGTGATTTTTTTAAAATATCATATATTTTGGCCAATGAGTACCGTTGACCCATGTGACAGAAGGTTTGGACACCACTGACTTACTAATGATCACACTACTCGTACTCGTACTCGTCATCTTCCGCTTATCCGGGACCGGGTCGTGGGGGCAGCACACTCAGCAGAGACGCCCAGACGTCCCTCTCCCCAGACACCTCCTCCAGTTCCTCCAGGGGGAGCCCAAGGCGTTCCCAGGCCAGCCGAGAGACATAGTCCCTCCAGCGTGTCCTGGGCCATCCCCTGGGCCTCCTCCCGGTGGGACGTGCCTGGAACACCTCCCGAGGAAGGCGTCCAGGAGGCATCCGGAATAGATACCCGAGCCACCTCAACTGGCTCCTCTCGATGTGGAGGAGCAGCGGCTCTACTCCGAGCCCCTCCTGGATGGCCGAGCTCCTCACCCTATCTCTAAGGGAGTGCCCGGCCACCCTACGGAGGAAGCTCATTTCAGCCACTTGTATCTGGGATCTCGTTCTTTCGGTCATGACCCAAAGTTCCTGGCCATAGGTGAGGGTAGGAACGTAGACCGACTGGTAAATTGAGAGCTTTGCTTTTCGGCTCAGCTCTCTCTTCACCACAACGGACCGGCACAGCGCCCCCATTACTGTGGCAGCCGCACCGATCCGTCTGTTGATCTCCCGCTCCATTCTTCCCTCACTCGTGAACAAGACCTCGAGATACATAAACTCCTCTACTTGAGGCAGGAACTCCCCTCCAACCTGAAGAGGACGAGCCACCCTTTTCCGGTCGAGTACCATGGCCTCGGACTTGGAGGAGCTGATCCTCATCCCAGCCGCTTCACACTCGGCTGTGAACCACCACAGCGCATGCTGTAGGTCTTGGCTAGACGGGGCCAGCAGGACCACGTCATCCGCAAAAAGAAGAGACGAAATCCACTGGTCCCCAAACCAGACCCCCTCCGGCCCTTGGCTGCGTCTAGAAATCCTGTCCATAAAAGTTATGAACAGGACCGGTGACAAAGGGCAGCCCTGCCGGAGTCCAACATGCACTGGGAACAGGTCCAACTTAGTGCCGGCAATGCGGACCAAACTCCTGCTCCGCTCGTACAGGGACCGGATGGCCCCTAATAAAGGGCCTCCGATTCCATACTCCTGGAGCACCCCCCACAGGGCATCACGAGGGACACAGTCGAATGCCTTCTCTAGGTCCACAAAACACATGTGGACCCGTTGGGTAAACTCCCATGAACCCTCGAGCACCCTGTAGAGGGTATAGAGCTGGTCCAGTGTTCCACAGCCGGGACGAAAACCACACTGCTCCTCCTGAAGCCGGGGTTCGACTATCGGTCGGACTCTCCTCTCCAATACCCTGGTGTGGGCCTTACCAGGGAGGCTGAGGAGTGTGATCCCCCTGTAGTTGGAACACACTCTCCAGTCTGCCAGTCCAGAGGCACTGTCCCCGACCGCCACGCAATGTTGAAGAGGCGTGTCAACCATGACAGCCCTACAACATCCAGAGACTTGAAGTACTCAGGGCGGATCTCATCCACACCCGAAGCCTTGCCAACGCGGAGCTTTTTAACCACCTCGGTGACTTCAGCCTGGGTGATGAAAGAGTCCAACCCCGAGTCCCCAGCCTCTGTTTCCACCACGGAATGCGTGATGGCAGGATTGAGGAGATCCTCGAAGTACTCCTTCCACCGCCCGATAATGTCCTCAGTCGAGGTCAGCAGTCTCCAGCCCCCACTATAAACAGTGTTGGCGAAGCACTGCTTCCCCCTCCTGAGGCGCCGGACGGTTTGCCAGAATCGCTTCGAGGCCAACCGGTAGTCCTTCTCCATGGCCTCACCGAACTCCTCCCAGGCCCGAGTTTTTGCCTCTGCCACAGCCCGGGCCGCAGCACGTTTGGCCTCACGGTATCCGTCAGCCGCCTCAGGAGTCCCACAAGCCAACCACAGACGATAGGACTCCTTCTTCAGCTTAACAGCATCCCTTACTGCCGGTGTCCACCACCGGGTTCTGGGATTGCCGCTGCGACAGGCACCGCACACCTTATGGCCGCAGCTACGGGCAGCAGCATCAACAATAGATGCGGAGAACATGGTCCACTTGGACTCTATGTCTCCAACATCCCCCGGGATCTGGTCGAAGCTCTCCCGGAGGTGGGAGTTAAATATATCCCTGGCCGAGGGCTCCGCCAGGCGTTCCCAGCAGACCCTCACTATGCGCTTGGGCCTGCCAAGTCTGTCCGGCTTTCTCCTCCTCCAGCGGATCCAACTCACCACCTGGTGATGATCAGTGGACAGCTCAGCCCCTCTCTTCACCCGAGTGTCCAAAACATGCGGCCGAAGGTCTGATGATACGACAACAAAGTCGATCATCGACCTCCTGCCTAGGGTGTCCTGGTGCCAAGTGCACTGATGGACACCCTTATGTTTGAACATGGTGTTCGTTATGGACAATCCGTGACTAGCACAGAAGTCCAATAACAAAACACCGCTCGGATTCAGATCGGGGAGGCCATTCCTCCCAATCACGCCTCTCCAGGTGTCACTGTCGTTCCCCACGTGGGCGTTGAAGTCCCCCAGCAGAATAATGGAGTCCCCGGGAGGGGCACTATCCAGCACCCCCAACAGGGACGCCAAGAAGGCCGGGTACTCTGCACTACCACTCGGCCCGTAGGCTGAAATGATAGTCAGAGACCTCTCCCCAACCCGAAGGCGCAGGGATACGACCCTCTCATCCACTGGGGTAAACCCCAACACACGACGGCTGAGCTGGGGGGCAACAAGCAAACCCACACCAGCCCGCCGCCTCTCCCCGTGGGCCACTCCAGAGTAGAAGAGAGTCTAACCCCTCTCAAGGAGATGGGTTCCAGAGCCCACGCTGTGTGTGGAGGCGAGTCCGACTATTTCTAGTCAATATCTCTCGACCTCCCGCACAAGCTCAGGCTCCATCCCCCCCAGCGAGGTGACATTCCACGTCCCTAGAGCCAGCCTAATCATCCGGGGATCGGGCCGCTGAGGTCTCCACCTTCGTCTGCCACCTTCGTCCGCCACCCAATCCTCTTTGCACCGGTCCCTCACGGTTCCCCCTGCAGGTGGTGGGCCCACTGGGGGATGGCCTCGCATCTCTCGTTCGGGCTTGGCCCGGCCGGGTCCTGCGAGGAGCATCCCGGCCACCAGGCGCTCTCCGACGAGTCCCGACCCCAGGCCTGGCTCCAGGGTGGGACCCCGGCTCCGCCGTACCGGGCAACGTCACGTGCCTCGATATTTTGTTCTTCATGAGGGATTCTTGAACCACTCTTTGTCTGACCCATCACCTAGAGCCTGTTTGCCATGGGAGACCCTACCAGGGGCATTTAGGCCCCAGACAACATAGCCTCTAGGATCATTTGAGCACTCAAACCCCTCCACCAAGTTAAGGTGGCAGTTCAAGGAGGGGATGATCACACTAATCTATTTTAATTGGGAACATATCTTTAGGGTGGTTGGTAGATCTCATGTTTTTTTTTTTTTTTTTTTTAATGTTTTGTATTTGTATTTGTTTAATTAGATAATTAAAATAGATTAGTGATCACACTAATCTATTTTAATTATCTAATTAAACAAATACAAATACAAAACATAAAAAACATGGATCTACCAACCACCCTAAAGATATGTTCCCAAGGGGACTGAGAGAGCATGTTTAGAGTATTATTTGCTCATTAATGGTCAAACCTTATAAAAGGTTTAATCATCTCTCTCTCAGAAGTAGAACCACTTGGCATCTCTGGTCCAGGTCCAATCAGAACAATCCCTTTCTCGTTTGGAGGGAAGTCGGGTTTTCTTCTCCACCAGCTCTTCTATCTGCCCTGAGGTCCTCAGAGGCTGAAAGGCCCTATGTTTTGGTTCTGTTAATTGGATCATCTCAGCGTTTCCTCTTTAAATTTAGAAACCAAACTGTAAACAACGTTAAAAGGAACTTACTGAGTAAGCTGTATCTTGTCTGTTTTAGAAGGTTCATAAAAGAAAACAAGTTGCTTTAAGTAAAAGGAATAGGCGCTTTGCATAGCGATAGAGCTGACCCATATACAGTATAAAGACTTCAGTCTTCAACGAAGCTGTCCCTGGTTTGAGTACCGATCCCAGTGATCTGTGGTGCATGTGTTCAATCTATTTCCTGTCTGCCAACTTTCAAATCACAAATAAAGCCACTAGTGCCACAAAAAACAAACTTGATGATCTAATTAGAGTTTCTGCTTCTGTTTATTTTCTTGTATCACAGACTCAGCTAAGCTGTAGGAACTTTAGATGGCGATGCCAACAAGCGCAGATCAACTCACTCATAACAGGAGACTTTGGATAACATGAGGCCATGTTGCATGACAATATCTCAGGTTGGCCAGACTATCTTCTTGCAGAAGCAGCTTTTTTTCAAAACGTAATCAATCTAGAAGAAAAAGAGAAGTTTGCATTCAGAGTTAGGGATTAATATAAAAGCTTTACTGACTCCTAAACTAAAAGAATTAAATCATTGACATTAGAAATACTTTGACATGTGTGACAGGCATTCAAACAAACAAATCATCAGATTGTGATCATAACAACACTGACGTAGAAATATTATCTTGAAAATTTCAAGAGGGTCACCTGTGGGATAAAAGATCAATTTAGGTCAATCATACGTTTTGTAGAACCTTTCTGAAAAAAAATGTCAATGACCGATAATGTGAGTAAAGAATCAAATTTTAAGTATCGTTGTTGTTACAAATGAATGATGTAAATAGTAAAGGGTAAATGGCTAGCACTCATACACCGCTTTATCTAGTCTGAGGACCCCAAAGCGTTTTATAATACAATCAGTCATCCACCAATTCATACACACATTCACACTCTGTGACAGTGTACTACGCACTGAGAATTTAGTACCGTAAATTCTGGACTACAGAGCGCACCTGATTAAAAGCTGCATGCTCTAATTTTAGAAAGAAAACCAATTTTGTACTTGTACAGGCCGCACCGGATGTTAAGCCGCGGGCGTCCCACATTATAATATGATTTAAACAGAAATATATTACACGTGAGGAATTTTTAACTTTTAACTTAATCCGTATGGTAATATAAAGAAATGCATATTGCAAAAGCTTTTTCAAACAGCGGCTAACACGACTACCTTTAAATATACGTACGTTATCAGTAACACACAAATTTTGTTGCTAATGCTTTTTTACTGAACAGTGCACAAACAACATTCCAATATCTCCTAATTGATGTACACTGCAGCCTACCAGGTCAAAAGTTATTGATTGCCTTCTTCATCTTCTTCCTGCACACTGAAACCATCAAAGTCCTGTTCTTCAGTGTCCAAATTGAACAGCCTCAGGATCTCGTCACTCACTTCAGCCTCTTCATTGACGCTCTCACTTGAGCGCACCGAGTCCCCTTAATCACGCAGCAGTCCATCCTTTCAAAACCCGTTGGTGATTTTCCTTGTTGATGAGGGTGAATATAAATGTCTGATTTACAATACCGGAAATTGAATTGTGAAAGTGCTCTTGATTTATCGCACAAGTTCATTGGACATCAATTTGATTGGTCAACTGTTACCAGGCAAAATGTTTTTGGCGGCATGAAAAAAAACATGCATTAGCTGCACCGTTGTATAGGCCGCAGTGTTCAAAATGTGGGAAAAAAGTAGCGACATATAATCCAGAATTTACGGTAATTTATTGTTGAAAAAAACTGTTATTTTAGTTTAATCTTATACCGTTATATAAAATTGGCTTCATGTTATAGCAAATTAAAGTAAATTTAAGATTTAATATTATTCTTTTCAACCTATCAATGTTGTTTGTGTTAAACTGTTTAAAAAATATTAATGTTATTTGAAACACCTGACTCGTTTAAGCATAAGGCAGAAGAAGAGACGTACTTGAGGTTTTGACAAGAAAAAAACCCATATGGAGTCTGTTTTCTATTCAACTTTGTTTGTGTATGTGCATGCGTGTGTGTGTGTGTGCGTGTGTGTGTGTGTGTGTGTCTATTTAGCTGTAATGTGTGACTGAATGAGGTTTTTGTTCCTATAAATCCATTTATACCATTCTTTCTATAAACACGTGTCAAGCTTAGTCACCAGCTCTCAATTTCTTGCTTTTCAGCACCCAGAAACGATTTTCCACAGCTCCATTGTGATCTGCCTCCCTCCCAGATCCGTAGATAAATGAACAGACAAATTTAGAAGTGGATGAGTAAGATGATAAAACATGTATGTCTATTTAGGAAGTGGAGGAAACACATGTGCACGTATATGTGAGCATGACCTGAAGTATGTGTCTATGCAATCGATAGATCTAGACAGGTGAGATGAGTTGGTGCCCCACTGGTGTCTGTGCTCTGCGTTCTGTGTGAGTGCAGGAGGGAGCCTGTAAGCGATACCCTTGTCTGTTCCCTACTTGCCCCACTCGGAGGCCGCTCCACCCAGGCCAGCCCAGGAGAGAGTGGGGGTCCCCTGGGAACCGGACAGGGCCAGGAAAGGGAGGGGGGTGCAACACGAAGGCCAGGCTTTCAGTCTCTCTGAAAAGAAGCGGAATCAAATACAAGCAAAATCTCCCTCAATATACTGTATCCTTCACCTGAGTAGGGCAACTAGTTGAAAGGAGAGCTGTGAGGGCAACTGTACAATGGGTCCAGGAAGGACAAGAGAGGGGATCAGAGAGGAAAGGAGAGATGCAGTAAACCATGACCACCTCTTCATGTTAACTGCATATTTATAATGGTGACTGCAGCAATCAGTGGCTGGACTTCCTTCTCCGTTTCAAAAGTTGAATCTTTTAAACAATTTCTGTGACATGAAGGTTAGGTATGTAACTTATTGTAGATGGATTTCCTTAAATCAACTGTAGGACATCTTAAAGGGTTGCCATTTCTCTGTGTAAACTAATATCCTGCAAAACTAATGCTGTGTAAAAAAATAAGGTAAATGTTTCTTTGCACCATAAATAGAATTTAAAGTTTGTATTTTTTTTTAGCTAGCAAAACCTGCTCTCTAGGCGGCCCAACGCTAGTGAAATTTTTTCATCTCTGAGCGTTTCTCCCTGCTTTTCAAAGCATAGTGCTGCCTGATCTAGGTAAGACACTATTTACTTATAAGTACCCTAAAACCCCTAAATATTCCTTTTCCTGTTTAACCCATTTGTTGTATACAGTGACCCTCAAAAGTGCCTAAGCCCCTTTTTAAAATTACATGATTTGAAAAAAAAAGACAATTTGAAAAAAGATTTGTAACAATGAAAAAAAAACAACAAATTTATTAGGAGGATAGAATATAAAAAATAAAAAAAGCTGCAAAAAACCAATTGCATCAGTGTGCACACTCTTAAAATAATGCTTTGTTGAAACTCCTTTTGAATTATTTTCAGCTTTTAGTTTTCTTTGATAGGAATATTTGGTTAATCTAACTGCAATGTTCTCCAAATCTATAAAACTATGAGGGCATCTTTTGTTAACAGTCCTCTTCAGGGGACCTTGCAGGTTTTCTGTCACAGTTAGTTCTGGACTTCTACTTATTTGTATCGCTGACAGATTTAGGTAAAAACTCTTTTAATTTTACCAAAATGTTTCTTTTGACTGAAAGAAATATTTTGGAGAGGCCCAGTCAGAATCCAAAAGAGATTCTGACTGGGCCAGAAAGAGAATCCGTGGAGGGATTTTATGATTAGGGTAATGGCAAGGAGACCTTCTAACCTCAAAGACTTGGAGCTTATCACCAACGATACTGTAAATCATCCAAATACCAGTGGCAACATCCAAAAAGCAGCAGTTATAAGAAGGGTTTGGATGTAATGCTAATAATGAATTTCTTTTGAGAAGAGCATAAATATTTTTGTAACGGGCCATTTTTTATAAAATATGTACAAAAACAGATAAATGACCATTTCTAAACTAAGACTCCTTTTGTATTGTTTTATTAAGTTTTGAGAAATGTCTGTCTCATTTCTTTTCCTAGACAACCATCTTGGTTGACTGAAAATAATTTTTTACTTAAATCTGTCAGGGAAATTAATAATTCTGGGCTTAAATGTATTAGGTATTCTACAGTTTGCCATTGTTCACATCTACAACACTGTGATTTTGAAGGTTAACCTCCTTGACCATAATTGCTTTTTTTCGGTTTTCTTTGGTTTCCCTTTGCATTTGTTGTATTTTGGTCATTTCTGACACTCCTTCTTTCAAACCATGACAGGTTGTTAATGTATGGTTCTATACTATTATCCATACAATCTCACCAGGTTACTCCAAGACAAAATTATCATAATTTTGATTAATTATCCCTTCATAAGGGTCATATGTACACTTCTCAGTGATTAATTAATACCTGACCAAAAAAATACATTTTATTATGTGTATATATCAATACGATAATAGCCATTTATCTATTTCACCAAAACAAGTTTGGTCAATGATTGAGTTAGGTAACTTGACACTGGTTACTCAATAGTTAGTGATGCATGGCTACAGATTCTTCCACAACCACTTGTTGTTATTGTACACGTGATTCTGGAAGCGGTCAGTGTGGGTTACAGGTGCAGACAACGACAGGTATCAAGTGAACAAGTTGATTTTTGAGTGCTGGAAACAAACAAACAACCATGTGTCTAAGAACATGCATGATCCAAAAAGTATTTAAAAATAGCTTACAGCGTCCTTCCCATAACTACTGGAACACCTCTACCAACCCAGCTTATTAAAAAAACAGCAAATTGCCTCGAGCCAAATCAGGACCGATTCATCCAGAGGTTTCTTTTTATGTGTGCACAACTTGTCTGGGTGACGGTCATTGCTCTGAATGACTCTGACAAGTCTGCAAGTTCTCTGCAACCTAACCCCAAGGGAAGTCATAATGTGTCAAAGGGTGTCAAAAGCCTTGCAGATGCATTGTTTCCTGCCCTGATACAAGCCTCTGAAGTGTTTTCCAATGATTGGTGATCTAAGGTAAATGTGATGAAGCTAAGAAAGATAAACAGATGAAAGAGGAAATCAGACAAGTTGTGTCTTTAAAAATGAAAAGCATGAGAATTACAAGATGTTTAAGACATACGGTAGGGTAGTAGTAGGTCAAATTTTACAAAGTAGTTGAATATATCTTCAAGAAGTGTTATAAAACATGATATCCATGACACGTTCTCTTAAATACACAAATGCACAAGCATTGATTTAACGGCCTCCCCAATTAAAGCAGAATCACACATGTGAAAAGATACCTACACATGCATCAAAGCTTTACATTGTAAAACATGCAAATCTGCCATACACAATCCTTGTCACACACACACTCAAACAGAAACTCACAAAAAGCCATGTAACTGATTCCACAGGAGCAATGAGCACTGTGGATAATTGGTAGCACTATTGTGCTGCCCTTCAATGGGATGGTTACCCAAGAAGCCTCATGTTCGTGTTCATGTACATTTGCTTTGAAGGTGGTGGACACAAAGAGCTGAACCCTGCCCAGAACAAAGCCCTGGGAGACCCTGCTTTACCCATAGATGTCTTTCAGGGAGAGGACTGCACAGATAAATAATCTTCTCCCTTGTTACAATGTATATTGTTTGTGGGTTTACGTGCAGGTGGAGATGCAAAGGGATGGGCAGCTTGTTATTTTGACCACAAGATGTATTTTGTCAAAATAATTTAACATACCTTTACAATGATGTAAAGCCCTTAGCTATGGGAGTCTTTTAGGAATAAAAGAATAAGGTTTGTATCTGTATGTCAATATATTTTAATGACAGCCCAGGTATAGTTATTTTTCTAAGTTAGTTTAAATAGCATTGCCTACATGTTGGATAGCCTTTCCATAGTTTTAGAAAGTTGCTAATCGATTTTTTATTAATACTTCATAGTGAAAAGCAAGAAAATTAAGATTTCCCCTTTGTTTTAGCAGTTTAGGTGACAATATATATACAATGCCTTTCAAAAGTATTCATACTCCTTGAGTGTAGGTCTGAACTTTGGCTAGGCCATTCTAACACATGAACATGCATTCATCTTAACCATTTTATTCTAGCTCTAGCTAGAATATGTTTATATGTTTGGGGTCATTGTCCTGCTGGGAAGTGTACCTCCTGTCATGGTACGACATTTTGGTCTTTGGTTTTGGTTTTGTGTTTTTGTTTACCTTTTTAGCTAGATGTTTCTTATTTGTGTTTTGTATTCATGTTTGTTGTGGTTTTCTTCTGCCCCCCAGTGTGCTCTCCTCGCTCCTAGTTCCCTTGGCGTCGCTTTCCTGTTTTCTTAGAAGGGTTTCCTTATTATGATGATTATTATTATTTATCAGAGTTCTCTGGTACTCTCTTATTTATTAGTTTCTTTTTTTGTTACTCCTCTCGTCATTTGTTTTCCCCTTTTAGTTATTACTTGGTTTACGTTCCCTTTATTTTCCTGTTCTTCTTAGCTTTGTTCCCATAGTTCATCTTTGTTCTCCAGCCTCTCCTCTATAGGTTATCTTTAGTTATTGTTTACTTTTATTCTAGTCCTCATTTCCTCTGCTTCATTCTTAGTTTTATTCTATCAGTGTTGATTTGAGTTTGTTTACTTTTGTAGTCGGGTTTCCTTATGGTTTCTGTTTTACTAAGTTCTTAGGTTGTTGTGTTCCCTCCAGTTTCTCAGTTTCCTTCAGCTCATGTTTATCCTTGATTGTTATGCTTTATTTTTTATCTTGGTTTATAGTTTCATTTAGGTCTGCTTATTGTCTTGTCTTTAGTCCCTTTCCTCGTGCTTCGGTTTTATTAGGTTCACCTGCTCCCTCTGCCTCCCTGCCTCCTTGTCTCACCTGTTCTTAGTTCCTTTGATTACCTGCCTTTGTTCTCCCTCTGTATATTAGTTGGTTTTGTTTCATTGCCCTTTGCTGGTTCCTCTCGTCTCTCACCTTCGTTCGTTGCCCTCGTCCATGCTTTGAGTTCCGCATGTTCCTGTAGAAACTTTGTAAGTTTGGATTTCTGACTCTGGTTTACATCTGCAGTGTTTTTGTTTCCTTTTTGATATTTTGAATAAACTGAAGACTGCTTGAAATGCTGCGCTCGAGCTCTTGTCTGCGCTTCGGTCCACCCCAAAACCCCACTGTGACACCTCCGTCCCAGTCTCAAGTCTTCTGAATCCTCTTCTTCCATGATTTCTCTGTATTTAACTCCATTCATCTTCCCATTATCTATGATCAGCTTGCTTATGCCTGCAGATGGAAAACAACCCAAAAGCATGAGGCTGCTGCCACCATATTTCACTGTGGGGACGGTATATTTTATGCAAGTGCATGTAGTATTTGTTTCACAGCAAACATAGCGTTTTGCAAGTAGGGCAAAAAGTTCAACATAATTGCATTTGATGAGAACACTTTCTTCTACAGGGGTTGGACAATGAAACTGAAACACCTGGTTTTAGACCACAATAATTTATTAGTATGGTGTAGGGCCTCCTTTTTGGTGCCAATACAGCGTCAATTCATCTTGGGAATGACATACAAGTCCTGCACAGTGGTCAGAGGGATTTTAAGACATTCTTCTTGCAGGATAGTGACCAGGTCACTACGTGATACTGGTGGAGGAAAATGTTTCCTGACTTGCTCCTCCAAAACACCCCAAAGTGGCTCAATAATATTTAGATCTGGTGACTGTGCAGGCCATGGGAGATGTTCAACTTCACTTTCATGTTCATCAAACCAATCTTTCACCAGTCTTGCTGTGTGTATTGGTGCATTGTCATCCTGATACACGGCACCGCCTTCAGGATACAATGTTTGAACCATTGGATGCACATGGTCCTCAAGAATAGTTCGGTAGTCCTTGGCAGTGACGCGCCCATCTAGCACAAGTATTGGGCCAAGGGAATGTCATGATATGGCAGCCCAAACCATCACTGATCCCCCCCCATGCTTCACTCTGGTCATGCAACAGTCTGGGGGGTACGCTTCTTTGGGGCTTCTCCACACCGTAACTCTCCTGGATGTGGGGAAAACAGTAAAGGTGGACTCATCAGAGAACAATACATGTTTCAATTTGTCCACAGCCCAAGATTTGCGCTCCTTGCACCATTGAAACCGACGTTTGGCATTGGCATGAGTGACCAAAGGTTTGGCTATAGCAGCCCGGCCGTGTATATTGACCCTGTGGAGCTCCCGATGGACAGTTCTGGTGGAAACAGGAGAGTTGAGGTGCACATTTAATTCTGCCGTGATTTGGGCAGCCGTGGTTTTATGTTTTTTGGATACAATCCGGGTTAGCACCCGAACATCCCTTTCAGACAGCTTCCTCTTGCGTCCACAGTTAATCCTGTTGGATGTGGTTCGTCCTTCTTGATGGTATGCTGACATTACCCTGGATATCGTGGTTCTTGATACATCACAAAGACTTGCTGTCTTGGTCACAGATGCACCAGCAAGACGTGCACCAACAATTTGTCCTCTTTTGAACTCTGGTATGTCACCCATAATGTTGTGTCCATTTCAATATTTTGAGCAAAACTCTGCTCTTACCCTGCTAATTGAACCTTCACACTCTGCTCTTACTGGTGCAATGTGCAATCAATGAAGACTGGCTACCAGGCTGGTCCAATTTAGCCATGAAACCTCCCACACTAAAATGACAGGTGTTTCAGTTTCATTGTCCAACCCCTGTACATGTTTGCTGTTTCCCTATCTTGGCTTCATTATGGAAAAGAGCAACAATAGTTTTCTTCCTCCTACTCTTCCATAAAGGCCAGAGTACACAACTAATGACTGTCCCATCAAGAGGTTATTGCAACTGAGCTCTGGGTCTCTGCAGCTCCTCCAGATTTATAATAGATCTATTGGCTGCTTCTCTGATTAATCCTCTCCTTTCTTGGTATTTCAATATAGGTGGAGGGCCATGTCTTGCTAGGTCAGCAGTTGTTTCAGACTCTGTCTACTTCCGGAAGATGGATTGAAGAGTGCTCTCACTTTAAATTTTTCCACAGCTGCATCTGTGAATTGTCTGTGTTCTGTTTTAATGATGTTGTTTATTCATCATTGTTGTCTGTAAGACCTCTGAGGCCTTCACAATACAGCCATATTTTACTAATATTGAATTACACTCTGGTGGACTCTATTTAGGGGCCGACTGTGGCTCAGTGGGTAGAAAAGTTGTCCTTTTGCAATCAAAAGGTTGCAGGTTCAATTCCAGCTTCTCCCTGTCACTTGTCAATGTGTCCCTGCACAAAGGCAACCCTATTGCCTACTGATCTGTGCATTAGTGTATGAATGTGTCCACGATAGGCTGGATGTAGCTATAATGTAAATCAATTTGAGTGATCAGTGTGACTAAAAAAGCAATATATAAATTCAGTTTATTTACTAATTATGTGACTTCGGAAGGTGATTGGCTGAATTGGATTTCTGGGTAAAAGAGAAATATGAACACTCAACACTTTGGAGATTTTTTTCCTATAAAACTTGGTAAACGTTAAACTGCTTTGTGTTGGTCCATAGCATTTAATCCTATTAACACCATATTTATAATTTCATAACATGTAAAACATTTCAAGGGGTATTAATACTTTTAAGAGGCACTGCATCATTGAAAGATTTTCATTTATTATGCTGTTTAGTCATTAACTCTATTTTCTTTTAGAAGCAGTTAACTTGCACGGGTGGAACAATGTTCAGTTCAACCAGCTAATCATGCAGGGCTCCTCTTTGTGCAGTTGGCAGTTTTTCTACTGGCCTAATTTACTTGAAAACTGCACAAGTATGAGCTTGCATGTTCATCTCTGAGTTGGCTCTGACAAAATTATCATGCTGGATGCTGTATGTTAAGCAGTATGTGAGAATAGGCTCCTGTCCCAAAAGCCTTTTTCAAAACTGGACAGGGTAAGACTGAGATATCGATCTTGAAATATACTCAATTTAATTTCATTCAATAGTACTTTATTACTCCCAAAGGGAAATTAAAAGTTATTGTAGCTCATATTATACAGGCTTCTTCAAAGGGCCGTTGCTGATGGCTGTGGGCAGGAAGAATTTCCAGTAGCGCTCCGTCTTACAGCAGATCTGAAGAAGCCTCAGACTGTAGACACTCTGTTGCTGTACAAGAGTCTCATGAAGAAGATTCTTAGGGTTCACCATAATGTTCCTAATTACCTGGCTTATTCAAACATTGCAGAACAATTTAGTCTGTTTTCAGTTTTGAAAGAACAAATTACTTATTAGTTGTAGCATAATAAGGTTGGCCTGACCAGAAGCTGGGTTTGACTTCATCCTCTTTATCTCATCTAAATAAATGTCTCTGTGGGCTGTAGTAGAGTGGGTAATGTGCTTTTAAAACATTTCTTGGTTTTACAAGCACATTGTAAGTGACACTTTTACACTGCTTTGCTAAATTTGACTGATTTAATACTACTCCCTGATTGTTTTTAAGTTTATTAAAAACATATTTGCAGTTCTTGAGTATTTATGTAGAGTAACAATATAGCATCAATTAAAATATGAATGCTCTAGTGATTTATCAATCAGTAGGCTATTAAAAGTGACAGTTGAATTCTATGGACCCAAAAAACGGATTTTAACTAACACTAGCTGATGTTTTCGTCAAACCACAATACACATTTGGCTTTTATTATTTAAAAGTAGCAGTAGAACTGTTTTTCTTTTGCTTTGTAATTTAGATAACTAGTGTTTATTTATTTTTTTTTTGCAGGACTTCCACTGAAACTCGTTAACAATTCATAAGAGGGCCTATTTGGAGCATGCAATGCAACAGGTGCTCATTTTTGTGTTTGTTTGTGTGATCACTCGAGGTTACGATACACTACATGATAACACAGAGCTGCGTTGGCTAATGAGAGCAGAGGCCTGAAGGCTAATTTAAGGGTAACACCTAACAAAGGGGTGGTTCCATTACAGTTGGTTCACTTAAAAGGAGATGAACTTATCTGAAAATTATCTAATTCTTACTAATTCTTACACCCTGCAACAACCCACTTTGTCCCAAGTTGCTTTTGTCTCAGTTCTTTGTTTTTATTTCTTTAGAGCCGTACACTTATTATTCTGCCTCTCTATCTGTCCATGATATCCTCATTCACCACCCTCTCCCTCTCTCTGGGACAGCAGATGGAAACTATGGCCCAGTTTTGCCTTTTGTTCACGGTCCCTGGAGAGACCGTGTTGGACAGCACACAGTCCTTCTCATACAAAATGCAAGTGTCTGTCGTTTGATTAAAATGAAAGCAAAGGAATGCATGCTTTCTGAATATGATTACAGAATTGAGAGTGACTGCAATGGCTTCAAACGTTTGAATAAACCTCTTTATGGACTACACCTGAACTTTCTACTGAAAAAAGTTATTCATGCTCACACAATTTAAAGATACAGCTCATTTTTGTTGCTCTGCAACTTTTGGTGTTTGCTGCAGCAAAGCAAAACCCAAAATTCAGTTTCTCAGAAAATTTAACTAATACATAAGACCAATAAGAAAGGGATTTTTAACAATGTTTCTTGACTTCCAAATAAAACAGGGACTTTGAAAAACTGAGCAGTTGTCCAGTTCTGTTTCTCCATAGCCCAGAAAACTGTCTTTGGTTCAGGAGCAGCAAGGACATGGGCCACTGCAATGCAACAGTTGTGGGCTATGGAGGACCAATCCCGCCATGATTAAGAATACATACAAAAATAAATAAATGACTCAATAAAATAATTACTGGGCTAAAACGTAGTAGAAATATAAATTAGAGTGCCATTAAATGCAACTAAGTGATAAAAAGATTTGTTAAATAACTGCTCAATTAGCCAGATATTAATACATTTATCTGTTTTTAATATTTACCTATTGCGCCCATCTATTTGCTATTATGCTTATTTTTTTATTTAAAGTACTAATTTTCACTTTTTTCTTGAAATATATTTTTTCTTTGTTAATTTAATGCAAGTACATGTTTTGCTGTTTTATTTTTTCTATACCTTTTATCTCTTTTAAATGTATTTTTTTCATTAAAAATATATTATTTTAAAAAAATATTTTACTGTCCTTTTATTTCTTAAAACATATTTTCTCATCTAATATATCCCTGTTGTATTTTCTAACCCAATGGATATTTTTAAAGCGGGTTGCAATGTAAATGTAAAAATTTCTTCCACGCAATTATGATATTTTGATACATTATTTAGTGAACTGACAGTTTTGTTTATTTTTTTATTTTAATTTTTTTTTTACCAATGACCTTTTGTGGCTTCTATGGAGTCTGTCAATGACTGTCTGCTTGACAGCCATAACGTCAGCAGAGTGCATGACTATGTAAGCAATTCAGAATATTTCTGTATTAAAATTTCTAATTGGTCTTATGCAGTATTTTCATTTTGAATGAAACTGAAATTGTGGCATTTCATTAGCTGTAAGCCATAATTTAAAAAAATAAATGATTGAATTGTATCATTCTGTGTTTAATTAATTTAAATAATGACTTTACTGTTTAAATTAGGTTAACGAAATAAACAAATGTTTCAATGATTTCCTGAAAAGCAGTTATAAATACAAGAAAAAACAACACGTGGAACAAAAACATTAGGACTAGACTTGAAGCTAAACGTGACACCAAAGTTTATCTTTCAGTTCTCCTCTTCCAAACAGTATCAACACGCGTCAGTGCGTCTCAGGTTCTTCCCACTCCACCACACTGTTGTTAGTATTTTTCATAACGTCTAAGTGTAAATAATTAATGTGCGTCCAGTGAAACCTTAACCCGCCCGGCATCCCACCTGCTGAAGACACGACTTATCTCAAATCCTTATATATTAGTGCAAATATGCGTGACAACATGTGAAGGAGAGTTTTAGGTAATTTCAGTGAGAAAATAGCCTTCTAAAATGTGAATCATGGCAGGCCGATGAAGATCTTGCAAGGTCATGCAGTTCTACATGTAAAGATGAATGTGTTTACGTTGCGCCTCATTAGTTTTGCGCCGAACCAACAAGGTTTATGCAAAGTCCTCAAAGCGCAATCAAATTAGGAGCTTGCCTGTTAGACTGCTTTGAATATAATGAACGATTAAAAAAATAAAAACAACCTTGATGATCAAATCTTCAACACCCTGTCTACTTTTTTCTGCAGTGGATGTTTACGGAAACTTGATATTCTCTCACCGCTGAACGAACTCGCTGCACATGACAGCTCGATCATACCGAGATACAGCTCTGCTCTGCATTAATTGTGTTAATAATTTAATGCATCATTATTTAATCCCCTGCACTGAAGAGGCGGGCATATGGGCGCCGGCTGGGATTGGCTGATTATAGTGGGGAATGGGGCGGGGGAGCAGGCGGAGGGGTGGGTGGGTGGGGGGGATGGGGGGTAAATAGGGTAGTGACAGGTAGCATACAGGTTGTCGACGTTCATAAATAATTTTAAGTGTTTTGCTTTTGCGCATCAGAGCATAATAAAATTTAAAAAAAATTTAGTTCTAAGCTCAATCGTCTGGCTAAACATGATTACACCTGTGTGTGTGTGTGTGTGTGTGTGTGTGTGTGTGTGTGTGTGTGTGTGTGTGTGTGTGTGTGTGTGTGTGTGGATGTGGAGTCTTTTCTTTAGTTCAGAAAAGTGTGTTTCCTCTCGAGTCAGGTCCTCGGGGACACGGTGGGGACCCGCGAGCGCTCACCAGCTGACAGCGCGTGCTCCACTGATGCCATCCAACACCTCGGCCCACGAGCCAACCAACAATAGGCCGAAATTAATGCACGCTCCGCCATTAACAAATCTGGTATGCACCAAATGGACGAGATGGCGTCAGTTCAGACAGAAAAGAAGACATTTTTTTTTTTTTCAAGAGTTAAAAAAACAACAAGCAACGTAGACAAAACCGGAAACATACATGAACGCATAAGTAAACAAATACTAGTATTAATTAATAAAAACTCGTACACTCTTATTTTTTAAGTCTAAAAAATACATGTAAAAGTACTGACAGCTATTTAAGTAAAACGTCTCCATTATTTAATGTAACAAAGGATGTAAAAAAAATTAACTCGTAATTATTAGTTGAAGTTAAGAAACATGCCAAAAAGTCATTCCAAAATATTTATTACGAATATTATCACCATTCTTCTGCTTATTATTATTAAATAATAATAATAATTCAATGAAGGTAAGAAAGCCCTTTTTGCATTTGTTTCAGCTAAATGTTTTGCATGGCTCATTTTTAAACAAATAAAGTAAAGACAGGTAAGACTTTTGTTTAGATTTCTTTATTTCCAAAATCAAACGAAAATGACAAAGAATGGCAAAACGACTGCTTTATTTTTTATCCCATCAATTATACGGAGTTACAAAAAACAAAAGTAAGAAACATTTAAACAATAAATAGGCTACATCAAACACATCATCATCTTTTTATCTTAAACAGTAAAAGAAACAGTCACACAAACTTCTGTTAATAAAAAAAAGAAAAACTTTTAAAAAGGCAGCGATGATGGCTACATTAAATAGGCTACATTTGAATGAGATTGGCAGTACTACACTAGCAATCAAAGCACAACTGTATTCTGTGAAGGTTTAGGGGAACCAAAAAAAATCGCAATTCTGACCATTCTGAGGCCTCTGGCCTGAATATTTAAAGTGCACGATACAAAACTTTAGAAGTTGCAAAATAAAATACATCATACAAACAAATAATCAGTTAAACACAGAAATCAAAAGAAATTTCAAATCATTTTTAGAAATGAAACTTACATAATCAAATACAATCAAACTGTAATGCGTAAAGTTCAGCTCTTGTGGAAGACAATAATTTTGGTTGGAGGGACGTGGGAAATGCCCATGGCGGTGCTGTGCGCGACATGGCAGAGGGGTCGTCCACCCACGTCTCTATGGAAACTTGAAACCGTAGGATTTATGGGAATTATATATAATAATAATTATATATAATAATAATAATAATATATAATCATAATATATAATTATATATATATATATATATATATATATATATATATATATATATATATGTACATATATATATATATATATATACATATATATATATATATATATATATATATATATATGTATATAGGCAGAACCGAATCAGGCCTTTCTCCCATAAATTCATAATGAAACAGTTGTTAAAGAAATCTGAATCCCTTATTTATTTTGCAAAATAAAGAAAAACATATTTTCCATCTAAAAATCTAAGGTTGTAGGTACGATTGACACGGTTGACTGAAATTTGAACAATTTTGTTGTAATGAACTGTTTTCATATCGTCTATTTATCCGTGGTTTACTTAGAATGACACTGTGGGATGACGGCGGCTAGATAGCTTAAGTTCTGACAGATCATCTTCTTCACTCGAGTGGAGCTCCATTGCTATTTCATCCGAGTCACTGAAGTGGGAGTGCGGGGAAAACTCCCCGTCGCTTCGTGGAGACTCTTTCCTCCCATTCCCAACAAGTGAGGGTGAGGGTGAAGGGGGACACGTCGCTTCTTCAACTCTGCCAGTGAAGGAGTTCTCTTGGAAAGAACGGAATGGCATCCCGTTGATGTGAACAGGTATGATATCACCAGAGAGGGGCAGAGTCGGCGATGTCCTGCAGGTAACTGACGGCGATTGGGCAGCCCTGTCTTTTGACCCTTCAAAACCATCTGCGGGTAATATCGAAATGTCACGCTTTGGTGAACCGCTTGAGTTTTCATTATTGCTGGAGGACACCGGTCCTTGGAGCAACTCGGCCAGCGCGTTGATGTAAATCTGCGCCATCTGTAGAGTTTCGTATTTGGAGAGCTTTTTGTCGTTGTCGAACGCCGGGATGACGCTGCGCAGCTCGTCGAAAGCGTGGTTCAACCCATGCATGCGCCTCCTCTCGCGCGCGTTGGCGGCCACCCGCCTCTGCTTCTGGATGCCGCTGACGGGCTTGCTGGAGGGGGCTCTCTGTCTCACGGGGACCTCTTCTTCGGGCCCTGTGATGGTGCCTTTGAGGCGGCACAGGTCCCTGACTTTGAGCGAGGAAGAGGAGGGACTCTTGGCAGATCTTCTGTGAGCGGGAGGGCTGGGATGGCCCGAGGACCCGGGGGAACAGCTCTCTGAAAGAAACGGAGTGATAGTTAAATTTGACCTCTTGTGATGAGGTTTGAAAAACTACAACTAATAAAACAAATGTAAATAATTTAATGAATAATCAAATCTTACTTTTTGATACATTGAAAAGCCCCAAATAATATTTAAAATGTGTAAGACATCTACATTAGAAACTCCAATGAGAAAGAAGTATCACGAATATCAATCCCTGCTACCTGATGCATGCAGGTGTTAAGAGGTCTCTCACCGTGGTAAGAGCCGGTGCTCGAGTACGGCGAGTGCCGCAGGTAGTCGGGTGAGGTGGCGTGTGCCGCGCAGGTGCCAGAGGCGTCGGATAGCCACGCGCGTGGGTCACTGCCGCCGTCCACGAGCGTAAGTCCCGGGTCGTAGCAGGACACCTCAAACTGCTGCTTCCCTCCCCTCTCCACCACCCCGGGGTTGATGCGTTCCTGCTGCAGCGCATCCAAGGCTGCAATCTCCCGCGCGCCTTTACTCCACTCCTCCACCGCTAACAAATCCATGTTTCAAAAAAAAAAAAAAAAAAAAAATCTATAACTATATTATGAAATGTTCCTTGAGGAATGCACAGTTGCTGTCGCTGTTTGTGTGTGAGTGCGCGTGTGTGTGTATGAGGCGTTCGGGTCGCGTGCGGGACTCCTTCTCTGGTGTCTCAAGGCGCAGCGTCGGCTTAAAAAGCGGCACGCGTCTGGAAGCCCCCCTCCTCGCTTTGGTCGCGTGTTCACGACCAATGAGATGTCTCGGTAAAAAAAAAAAAAAAAAAGAAAACCGAGAGAGGTGATTATGGGTCGTTGAGGTGGGACTGTTTATGTTAACGTTACGATTTAGGGAGTGTTTAACGCTAGCTGCGTGAAGGGGGAACCTCCCACCGGACGCAAGTGCAAGTAAGGAGGGCGCACAGCGCGAAACGTGCATGAATGGGACAGAATCCACACCTGACCTCTCAGTGCGCCTGTGTTGCCTCTCAGACGTGGCGGTGAGGCAGAATGGGAAAAAAAGGTAGCTAGAAAAGTTCAACAGGGTCAACTTGCCACAACAATTAGTATGACATTCGCAGAATGAGTTTATACAAGAAAGCCGTAATACAGCGAGTCAAAGGAGCTAAATCTCAGAAAAAAAAAACCTGTAGATTAGATAAAAGTGGTGCAGCAATTTGCGTTTTATTTGGGTAGATTTTAATCTATATTTCGTTGATAAGTAAAAATGATGTCAGTCTAACAGCTGAAAGACACAATCGTGCTTGTCAGGCTTTGCTTTAGAATCTATTAAATAAACTAATGGTGCACCCTCTATGAAAATGCTAGATTTTTTATTTGTTGTGCTAATTGTTATTTAACTGGATCGTTTCACAACAAGTTAACGTCCTCATTCTCTGCACAACACATCAAACGTAGTTGTTTTTCAGTGAGGTTCACTTGTGTTCTACACGTCTGCAGAAAAGCACCGGAGATCTTTGCTTAAACATTATATAGGTTTTCAGAAAATTCAGCAAAATATATGGAAGTGGTTCATGAAAAGTATCATGACCGATTGAAATAGCGAGATTTGAATTTCAAATGCCAACTATGTGTCCTGCCAGGAACTACAAACATCATTTGCCACAATTCACAAGAATGATCACCAGTCAGACCAGTTAGCAGCACCATGGTTGCCAATGTAACATGATCCAAGGTACGTTATTAAAACACTTGGAAAATAACTCAGATATGCACAAGTCACAAAACTGGATTATCTGCTCTGTTTATGCGCCACTTAGAGTCTTTTATATGTATTACATTAGATTTGCATGTCATTTGTATGACTGCTGTACTGTCATGTCACATAACTAACTGAAGGAAGACCCGCCGAATGGTGATTGCAAGTGGAGAACATGCACAGATGGCAATCAGACAGCAAATCTCATAAAGAAATGATTCATACAAGTTTAATTGATCATCGTCATCGGTATCCGTTTGCTTCAACTTCAGCATCCACCTTAACGTTAATCATGACTCGTAGAATATCAGTCATATTCTGGTTCAAACACATTAGGGAAAACCCCTTGCAACTGGAATTCTCTCCCTGTCTAGCATGTTTCTCAGAGAAAAAGCCCATAAGACTTCATGCCAGAATCTGTTCAGAGTTGCTCGTCCAGTATAGCATTTAGTGAAGATAACAAATCAACTTGCAACTTGCTTCTTTGTGTCGATGATGGTTGTTTGCTGTTTTTTTTTTCCACCATCTATTGACCTCTAGGTGAACTAGATGTTCACTCTGCTGTATGTTCTTTTAGAGTACTTTTTTACAACTTCAGATTTGTGAAATCCTGCGTTGGAAATTGGTATAGTTCTTATTCTGCTCTTTTTTTTGCAGAATCTGCTTTACTAAATTTGTCAAAGTCTAATTAATAACATAATTCTGCTAATCTGTATCCATTCTTAATACATTTTACATTTAGAGAATAAGCTTTGAGTGAACCAACATCTTCAACTAAATTCCTATCCAAAAGCTTAAGGAAAGTTCAGCATTTCTAGCAAAGGCTAATGTTAGAATTTAACCATCTACAAACTAGTATGTTTATTTTACACGCTCCAGCATTCAGTTTTATACTAAACCACAGGTAAAATTATAATTATTTAGGCTTTAACATATAACATAAAAGACATTTTTGGAATTAAAACTTGGGACAAGGAAGCCCTGAAGCCAATCTGAACAGGAAGTTAAAAAAGGCGAAAATATTTGCCGGCTCGCGCGCTCATTGTGGATTCATTGGCTCTAGGATCATCTCTAGTTTCCATTTTTCTTTTGTAGTTGGTCTAAAACCTTTTGATCCGGCTTTCGGAACGCCCTGTCGGCGAGAAAAGGGCTTCCCAGGGATCGGAAACATAAACCGAGGTCTTGCGCTCCGAACGGGCTTTAATGTGGCGCGGAGTGAACAGGAGCGCACACACAGTAAACAAACGCCGGCACTTTGTATAACTGATAGTCCAGTTTTTTTTTAATGCCATATGTGACAGATGTGGGTGGAAAGATGCGCAAACATAAAAAAAAAAACATTTTTTTCCCCCTTAAATTAGCGGAATCTCCTGTTGCCTGCACATTAAATCATTTAGTGACACGCAAACCTCCTACCAAAAACCAACAGGCTGGTTAAAAGATGGAAATCAGCGGTCAAGACTAATTGCTTCAGCGGATTTATGATTACAAGACTATAGCCCATAAATACAGTTGGTCAGTGTTTGATGATCAAGGGCAGATGTGGATGTTTTACCCGTGAGCCTCAGATTTTTAAACATTAGATATCCTAATGACTAAATCAAGATTGAACTATAACAATTGGTCAGATGGTGCCAGGTAATTGACTTTTTTGGCCCAGCAACTCTAGGAGTACTGTCACGGAGTCACGGATATAAAGAAAATGAAAAAACATAATTCCAGTGAATAAATTGCACAACTTCAGAGATAGTCTGAGCTCAGTCTTTTCTACTTTTTATTCATTTATTCATCGCGGGGACGTCTTTAGGGGTGGAGGTCTGGCGCCGAGCGTTCGCCCCCTCCCCCTCCAACCAATGAGTCTCCCCCCGCGTCCAACGGGCCGGCCTGGGCTCCTGAAGCTACCGACAGGTTGGATATTGTAGCTAGCGATTATTAAAGTGTCCCAGCCACAATGGAGACTCTATGTTTCATTGGTCACGGCTCAGGGGTGAGGGGGGGGAGTTCCTTCAGGGGAGAGGGACAGGCTCCCATTCCAATGCGCAAGAGGAGTCTGCGTGCTGGACCCTCTCATTCCCATCTCCCTGGAGACTGAGGCGCGCCGGGCACGAGGCGGGGTGGTGGGCGAGGTCTTAAAATAATCCTTCAAAAATCCTGTAACTACAAATGTAAGACCGTCTTTGATGAGATGCTTCAGTGCTAATGCGATTTCGTCTATGGAAATATGTTTAAAGTCATAAACTTACAATGTGAAAAAAAAAGTCAAATAAAGTTCAGATGTAACAAACAATATTCGAAAAATAAGGATACAAATCTCCAATTAATCCACATGTAGCATACTGTGGATTTTTTTTTTTTTAAATCTTAATTTTCTTTCATGTGTTTGATTGAAAATCTGTTTTAAATGTAAAATGCAAAAAATTAAATTTTTCGCCTATACAAAGCCAAAATTCCTCCTTTTTGAAGCTATAATGCAGAGCCACCCCAAAGCAAATGCAAACTAAGCATTGGCTTGGGGAACATCCCCAACCCCCCAACACACACACACACACACACACACACACACACACACACACACACATATATCTGAAAACAAATGTTCCTGAATGCAAATATCATATCATGTCCTAATATAGTTACTGTGCCAGCTACGATGGCCTTGGCCTTCACTGTACCCTCCCGTACCTTTCTCAACCATGTACTTGTTTTGTCAGAAGGCTCCTTGTCTTCTTGTATGTATGTAGACTTTTGAACCTTTAAACAATGTCAGCAAAAAGCCAGTGCTGCTGGAGCAGGCAGTACTTCCAGAGCCATCAAAGACATCTGAGCATTGTGGACAAAACTACAAGGCATCTCTGTGCAGCATCACTGAAACAAAGCTGCAGCATAATTCTAGAAAACAACAACAACGTGACAGTACTTTTCCAAACATTTTTCAAGCACAGACAGCAAAGTCACAGATTTTTAATTTGCTTTATTTTTAATTGGGAGGATGGTTTCCAAGAACAAATGTTCAAGATACAAATCATTTGGTCGAACAGTTTCCACTGTATAGAACTCAAAACTTAATATGTACTAACAATCAGTCAGTCATTATCTATACCGCTTCTTCCATAGTCGGTTGCGGGGAAGCTGGTGCCCATCTCCAGCAGTCTATGGGTGGGAGGCGGGGTACACCCTGGACAGGTCCCCAGTCCATCGTAGGGCAACACACAAACAACCATGCACACACTTAAGGGCAATTTAGAGAGACCAATTAACCTAACAGGCATGTCTTTGAACTGTGGGAGGAAGCCGGAGTACCCGGTGAGAACTCATGCATGCACGGGGAGAACATGCAAACTCCATGCAGAAAGACCCCCTCCATGTAGAAAGACCTTCTTGCTGCAAGGCAACAGTGCTACCAACTGCGCCACCATGCATATGTACTTCAATTTAAATGAAAATTTAAGTGAATTATACACCCTCTCACACATTTAAATTTACTTTATGCACAATGTGAAAGAGCTGACAGATGCACTAGTTGTAATAATACAGTCAAAAATAATAGCTTTGATAGTTAATAGTCACAATTTAATGTCACTATTTTAATAATTTCTCCCGCTTTTGTCATTTTTCATAGACATTATAACTGCAAACTCATCAGTAAATAAAGGAAAATTGGTACTTCATTACAAAGTCTGGATCTGCATTGAGACAATGTTCTAAAAGTCAGAGAAACAACTTTGTTTCCACGATTTATTCACTGAATATTAAGAAATGGAATTGGGGCTCTGATCTTGGGCTGTGTCTGCTGTTATTTTATTTTACTTTTTTTGTTGTTGATGTATTGAGTATTGGTGTTTTTACTACAGTGAAAACCAAGTGAAAGGATGAAATACATCTCAACTCCCTGGAGGGCTTCCAGAATGACATTGTTTTAAAGGCTACCTTACCTTTCTTGAAAATTTCTGGGCTTCAAAATAAGCAGAAGAAACTGTCTTCTTTAATTATTCTTTTTTAAACATTTTTTAAAACATTTTAAACATTCATTTCCAACACAACATGCTCTAAGTTTTGTTTTTTGCTAATCTGAAGCAGAGAGATCTGGAATGGCTGGAAAAGCTTAACAGTGCCACTATCTGGCGAAAACGCGCTACTTCAGTATAATGCTCCAGTGAACTTGACAGCATGGACCTCTCAGTTGTCTGGGATCCAGCTGTGAACAGCAGTTAAACGCCTTTGAAGTTATGAGGAATTTAAAGTGAGAAACCACAAACTTAGCTAAGCATTAAACTTTAAACCTTGTTGTATAACAAAAAATCTAACTTCAACTTAAATTATTTAAAATGTGCATTTCCAGGTTTACCAGTTGAACTTTGAACTGTTTGCCCTCAAATCTATTATTTCTAAAAATGTTTGGTTATCAAGGTCTAAAATTCCACATTTCTACAATTAAATGCAACAAAATGCAACGTCTCCAGCATCAGTTTAACTAATATTCTAATATTCTATTCTGCTTTGGAGGTCAACAAGGTGCAAAGTTACACTGTGTGTGGAACTTTTTCCTTCAGATTCAGCCTCTATTACAGGTTTGGAATGATCTCATGATAAATGGTAACAATGGTCATTTAAAAAGTAACCACAATAAATGCACCATTTTCAAATATAAAGTATAGACACACAGGGTATGAAATATGTTAACATCTTTATACATATTGTTTAATCTTAAAACAAAGCTAAATAGACCTTCTTGTCAAACCATGTGTACTTAAAACCACTTAGGTGTTGTAAAATTTTTTTCCCCTCATAATGCAAGGGGTCTAGTGCCTATTTCCATGAAGTACACCCATGGCTGGTCACCCGTCCATCTCAGGGCAACAAAGACATCATCCTGCATGCACCAGCAGAGAAACCCCTAAATGTACTGGGACTACATGCAAACTCCTCACTAAGAGGCCCCAGTGTTAACAATTTCACCTTGCTTATATTGGCACCAAATCCCAAAAAGTAATCTCAGGGAACTATTAAGAAAGACAAACAGGCCTGATATAAATAAGGGTAATACAAAAACTATTGTAATTTCCCTTCTGGGGAATTACATCGTGCACTGTCTGTGAATGTTCATTTGTACCTTATTTTCACAGTCTGAAGTGTGTTTTTTAATGTTTATTGGAGTGGATTTAAAGTATATATATATATATATATTCTATCCAAATCCATTAAAATATTCTCCATTGCATTGCTGAAGTTGTCATCCATGTTTTGGACTTGCGAGGATGCTGTAAAGATTTAGCTTTGATGATTCTCAAATGTAGTTTTCTGCAGTTGTGAATCCCCTGCACGAACATTTCTTTCAGAATGTGCGTTCTTCCTTACAACCTCATGATGATCATGTTGGAAGAATTTAGACATTTTGAACCAGTTATGAGCTTAAAAATGGAACCTGTTGTGTTTTTGTCCTCCTGCATCAGTGCATTTGATGAAAACGCCAAAATATTACTAATCTGTCAATTTGACAAACAAATACAATAAAACTTTTTGCATCCTCAATTTTTGTTAGACTGAATAGTTTTAACCAGAATTAATGTCCTATTCTTACAATACCGTTGAAAAGAATGGTCCGTATGTCATAATTCTATTTTGCTCAATTTAATGATGTACACGGATATTTAATCATGAAAATAATTTTATCCATATACTATGTTTGGTTAAAGGGATTTTGGTCAATTAAATAGTTCCCTGCAAAATCCAGCATAGGTCTCAACTGCTGCAGTAAAATTAACTCACAGGCACAAATGATAGCAGTGAGTCAAGTATTCTTACTCCTTTTTTTCACATTTGGTCACATGATAACCACAAACATCTGTTGTGTTTTGGTGTTGTTGGGGACCCAAACTAAGAGATGGGGACGGCAGGAGAAAAGTAAAAAAAAAACACCATTTAATGAACAGAACAGGCTGGCAAAAACAGGGTGAGGATATCAGAGGATCAGACATTGAGTAACTGAACCAAGGATTATTTATACTGGAGAGGTAAGTGAATGAGCAGATTAGAAACAGCTGCTGAAGACCAGGAGACTGAGGCAATTAGGTGAAAAGGTAATACTAGTAACCAAAAACAGGAATACAATGAAACATAAGATGCTACAATGAAACCAAAATTATAAAACTAAACTCAAAGTCCAACTGATTATGACAACTTCTGCATATTTTAATAGGATGCATATATTGTATATGCAGATAATGCATAATAGTGAAGAGGAATAAAAAAGGATGCATGGTTTTTACATTTTCTTACAAATAAAAACCTAAAAAGTGTGGCATATATTTTGTATTCAGGCCCCTTTATTCTGATACCCCTGAAAAAAACACGGTGCAACCAACTGTCTCCAGGAACCCTAACTAGTAAAAGATTCCAGATGTGTGTAATTCAATCTAAGTGTATATACAACTCATCTATGAAGGCCTCGGCGCATTATTAGAGAACATTTGTGAACAAACAGCATCATTAAGACTAAGGAACACAGAAAAAAAGCCAGGGATAAAGTTGTGGAGACGTTTAAAGCAGGGTTACATAAAAAATAATGTCCCAAGCTTTAAACATCTAATCAAGCACTGTTTAATCAGGTATGTGAAAACAGAAAGAATATGGCACAACTGCAAACCTATCAAGACATGGCCGTCCACCTAAACTGACAGGTTGGGCAAAGAAAGCATAAATCAGAGAAGCAGCCAAGTGGCCCAGGTACTTCTGAAGGAGATGCAGAGTTACACAGCTTAGCTGGAAGAGTCTGTTGTTTTTAGTCGTCCACTACGGAAGAGTTCACTATGGCAAAAAGCCACAGTGAACACAGCAAAGATGTTGAAAAAGGTTCTTGATCAAATCATCCTAAACCTAAGCCTCCTGATCAAAATGCAAAAGTAAAATACATAACACTCCATGTCACCCTGAACACATGTCACCCTGAACACAACATCACTGTGATCATCACTACGCTGTCACCACTGTGAAACACAGTGGTGACAGCGTAATGATGTGGGTATGTTGTAAGCAGGGACAGCAAAGCTGCTCAGAGTTGATGGAAAGAAGGATGATCAAAGCACATTTGTGTCTTAGAATAGTTCAAAGTACAGACTTAGTATGATTTATCTGACTATCTGTGTCAAGACTAGATGTACACACCCCTACCTGACCAAATCTAAGCTACTTTGTGACTCAAGATTGATGTGGAAAGCTGTTTGAGACTGTAAATGCATGCGAGACTTTGCAGGTAATTTTCTGAAACAATTTTGACAACTGTGCATCAGTTTCCTCCCATTTCAGAAATGTACACTACTTTATGTTGTATTTGTGTTATATGATGTTACATATTATGGATTATAGTTAGGCAAAATGCAAAAATTGCAAGGAGTAAAAATACTACTACAAGGTACTGTAATGTGTGTGTGACTTACCAGTGCAGTTTAACTTATCAATAAGATAGCAGTTGTAGAGAGTTAGGTAGAATCCTGAAAAATAAGGATTAATAACATCTATTGACAAAAAGAAGAGGCCAGGTGTTTTAGTAGTCTTTTGCCATTCTACTGTTCACATAAAAACACATTTTAATACAGTAATGTAAACCGTTTCTCTTGAAATTGCATTTTCATCGTGTTTGCATGAAAAAATGCAAAAGGAATCATTCATCACTATTGTCAGGTCAATAGTGTTCTGGTTGTCAGATGAGCAAAGACAACTCATACCATCCCACTGTAGAAAACCTGTTTATTAGACAAATTATACACAGAAAGCTTTGCCACTTGTAACAGAGGCCCCAGTTTGTTTCGGTTGTTGAATATTATGCAACACATACAACAAAATAGGCCTATATTAAATACTGTACATCATAAATCCTGGAAAATTATCAAGTAAATCCTGTAGTTCTATGTAAGAAATAAAAAATTTTAACAGATAGCTAAAACAGCAAGTTTGTGCATGCATTGTTTTTAGTGAACCTGCCAAGTTTTGTTATTTAGCCAGAAAACAAATCTGAATGATGAATGATAAAAAAAAAAGCAAACCATTAGTGTGCATGTGTATGTTTACCATAGGCAGGATGGGGAGAACCAAAGGCAGTAACTTACCTGCTCAACTCACCACTAAAACTCAACATGATATAGTCTTTTCCTTTTTGTTAAACAAAAATAGCATCAACATGTAAAATATACATTTTCATAATGTCTCTCTCATTTATACTAAATAAATCTTTTTAAATGCATGTGTCCTATTTGCCATTCTGTAGTCTAATATAAGAAAAGAAACCCTAACAATACTTGCTTCAAAACACTGTGGCTCGACTGAATTCTCTACACACAACAGTTTGCAGCTTTAGCTCAGAAACATAAGAAACCAAAAACTTGCTCTAAACAACTAACATTACCAATTATTAATACAGTGTTAGTAAAATTAAAAGGTTTGGTTCCACTTTACCAACCTGCCCTCTAATCCACAAAGTAATCCACAAAAGTGCTCCACTCCCACTCCCCACCAAATAAAAATGTACCTTAATGGTTTCATTTTAATTAATTGGCACTTAAAAAAAAACAAGTTATATAAATATAACCTTTACTGTGAAAAACATGAAGTCAGTGTGTTTTGGACTCATTAGGTTCTGATGACCACTGATTCTTCAAGTCATTACCCTAACCTCCAACTCAACAATGATTTGCTGCTTCCAAGTGTTTCCAGTACACAGGAGTTGTTTAGAGCTTTCTGGAAGTTGAGAGGGTACCGCTAGCTGGCTGTCACAGAAGACTTGTACGGAAGATGTTGTCACAATGGCTTTGTCCCAACACAGATTCTACTTCGTTTCAGCACTTGAACATGATAAGATGTGATTAATGATTCTTGGATGTGATATGACATTGGAGAGCGAGCTTTAATCTTCTAAACACCAGAGCTATGGTAGCACTAAAAGGTTAATCAAAACAGAGAAAAAATCAAGGAGCAGACATCTGAATGACTCTGTGACACAAAACCAGAGACTACAGCAATTGTTTAGCAGTTTTTCCAAAGTTTGCTCAGATATAAAAAAAAACAAACAAGTAGACAACTCAGAACAATGTTAATTTTTTTGCACGTCCTGATCAAAGCACGTTCCACGCATTAAAATCTTTTTTTTTTCTCAAAACAAAACTCAATAAAAGACACATGAGCATAAGCTTTGTTAAGTCTTTCACCTCGACTTTTTTTCACTTTTTCAGATGCTTTTTATGAGTGTCCATTTACTCCTATACCTCTGAGAGTCTGGTTGGAGGGTCTCACCTTGACTCGAAAAGCAGATAGCACAATACAGGTGAGCAAAAATAAAAGGTAAAATCTACATACAATCACTTACAGGTCTGTGGGCACTGGTACAGTGCAGAAGGATTAACAAAGAGTTTAATGTGCATCAAAGTGGTGAAAACAGTTTCAGGCTGATGCACCAAAAATGGCAGAAGTTTAAAGACTGATGCACCGGAACTGGTGGGTTACAGTAACACGCTGTTGTACTGTCATGGCAATTCAACAGTTTTCACACTGATGCACCGTAGAGGCCTTATGTCTTGGTCAGACTCCCCCATGTGGATACCATCCTGCTTACATATTCAAAACCCAAGGCATTGATACAACAACACCGGTGAAGAAAATAATGAGCACGGCATCTCAAATAGTGAAAAGGCAGAGTTAAACTGGAGATACTTAATCCTCATTGTTCACCTAGGGGCTAATGAAACCACTACAAGCTGTAGGGTGTTCAATTAAAGACAACCTATGTGTTTTGTTTTCATAATATTAATGCCTCATTTTTGTTAGCAGTCAGAACCCCTGGAAGTTGTTTAATGGCTAAAGACAGCTAAAATCCTTCATCAATGGCAACTCTGGAGCTAACAAAGATAATGTCTTGGTGTTACAGTAGTTTTTGACTAAACCCACCAAGAGAGTGTTCATACAGCAACAAGTGTCAGGTCAGTTCCGTATTACACGAGAAAGTCCTCATGTCATAAAACTAAAACATCAATAAAAAACAGGTCCCCTCTTAGATGCAACTCCCAAAATAACCCCCCAAACAATCACAAGAATGACAACAATAAAGCAGAGATGCATTGTTTGTGGGAGAATGAAGGATTCCCCTTCAGACCTCCACCTTTTTCGTTTTTTTCCCCCCACATACAAAATTAACACTCCTCGATACCCGAGCAGAAACTACAAACAGAAACAAATATTCCTGTTTACACACACATATATGTATATATATATACATATATATATATATATATATATATATATATATATATATATATATATATATATATCCTCTGACTTTTTAGCCTAGCCACATATTTGTTCAACCACCCCATGACATACTCAGACCACTCTTCCTCTTATTTCTCCTCCCAAACCAACTTCATCCATTGCAACACCTCAAATGGAAGTGCCCCTGTCTGGATCATTGCCATATCCAAAGTTGGGTCCTGGACCTGTTGGCTGGTAAGGGATGGAGGACATAGTTTTAATAGGACTGCGGAAGAAGCCACCATTTGGGGCCCTCTGCCTAAAGGGGCCCACCCCGGCAGTTCGGTGGTCCTGAAGGCCGGTGCCACCACCAAAACCAGAGGAAAACCCAGCGGCGGCTTTGGCGGACAGACTGCGGCTCAGGGTCTGGATCTGCTCAGGGATAAAAGTGGTAGTAGTGATGTGTGTGTTTCGGAAATCGCTGATCTGCTCAAGAGCCTGTCGGGCAGCAGGAAGCGCATCCATATCGAGGGGGGTTAAATCGACGGAAGAGGTGGAGAACTGCTTGTGGGGGCTTTCGTCCTCGGTGCACAGGCTGTTAACCCTGCGGTGTAGGTGCTCCAGGTCAATCTCCTTATCGTCCTGCATGTGGGGAGGGGTGGGTAGAGGAGAAGAGAGCAGAGGAGGAAGTGACGATGACAAATGCAGGAAGAGAGGAGATATCAATGGAAGGAAAAGTGGTAAAAAGTATTATAGAGGAAGGATGAGTTTGGATAAAACAGAATTTTGTAGGCAAAGTTAAAAGATGGGTGGATAGAGAAGAGGGAAAAATGTGCAGTTGATGAGAAAGAAAATGAGGGTTATATGTTGGAAAAAAAAGTAAGAAAGATAAAGGCAGCATGGTGTGAAAGTGAGGCATTGTAGATTTCAGCGAGAGAGACAACAATGAAGGAAATAGGGCAAAACATTTGGAGAACCAATAGAGTGTATTTGTGTTCAGTAACAAAGATGTAATCGATCCAACCAGTAAAAAAATATGTATAATAAACAAGTGAAAACAAAAGTGGGGAAAAAAGGTAAATGCAAATAAGGGGTAGACAATGAAAACATATTGTGAAACCCATCATGAAAATGTAAATGACACAAAAAGCGGTAAATAATTGTTTGATGGTCACAGAAAAATAATGGAGGTGACAGGAAGTGGGAAGAGCAAAACAAGAAAGAGGGGAAAGGATGGAGGGAGGGATAAAGAAGCACACTCTGAGATGTGGTCAGGATAAAAACAAAAAGAAACATACACACACTTCTACAAGGTCTTTAAGGGTGTGCAAATAATCAGGAATGGACAGAGACGACACACTGCTGACATGCTGTGTGCTCTGCCATTCCAGGGTATCAGTTACTATCGAGCAAGCTTGAAATGCTTAAGAAATTGTCATCACTACATTGCATCTTGGCCTGTGTTTGCAAAGCATTCACTCTGAAATTAATATCCCAATTTCAAGTGAGATTTTACAGGCCACAATTTAATATTTAAATATTATAGACTATAATAGGATCATACAGTCATGTACATGTACTACTGAACAATCTTAGTCATCCAAAGCACATAGATTAACTTAAGATTTAAACAAACTTACTGTATGAGATAAATTAAACTTACGTACATTTATGACTATATTGACATATAACTTAACGACAGAAAGGCTGAAATGCTTAGTGAGAGGCAGTTCATGCTTTTACTACATAAAGAAGGGTGAGTATGAGGGTGTTGGGGGGGGTGGGGGTGGGTGGGTGGGTGGGGGGGGGAGTGGTTGTCAGTTTCCAATGAATAAGGGGTGCATATAAAGTGGAAGGGGGTCAGGTCAATAGTAGGGGGATAAAAAGTTCTGCTAGAAATTTCTAAAATTACATTTTTGGATAAAGAACAGTTGGTCAGAGAGAGGTGAGACACAGGTTGGTGAGTTTGGATTTCACAGTGATAGCATTTGGGTAAAGTCAGAAAGGTTTTTTGAAAGAGGAAGCCACAAGAGAGGGGATAAACAGAGATTTACTGACCGTTTCCTTCAGATCTGGGGGTATGTTCAGCTGAATTCTCGGGCCCTACTCACGAGGACAATGGGGGAACCAGCAGTGGCCCCCCCACCAGTTACCATCTAAAAGAGACACTATTGGAGGAGTGGGAGGACGAAGGGACTGCTCATGTTTGTGTCAAAACTAGGCACATTTGGAGTTTGGGAGATAGGATTCTTAAGGAGAGGGATTGTTATCGGCACAAATAAAAGGAGGTGGATATTAGGATTGAATCACAAATGGTCATTCTGCCATCTGTGAGAGGAAATGCAGGGTGGCTACAAGGAATGAGCAAAGTGGCCTGAAGCAATAGAAGATTAAAGCAGCAAAACCTGAATACCTTAATAATATATCTCTATATATTTTCATCCATTCTTTTATTTATATAGAAGAAGTTAACCCTGAATCTCAAAATGATTAAAATCTCCCACAAGTGCAAATTTCTAATATCTTTATACACTAGTTTACTGTTAAAGGCAAAGGTTTAATTTGAAAAAAGCCAAATTAAGTTTCTTTTGGCTTACATATGTCTTTTTATTATAGAAAGTATATCTTATTACAAAGATTTCATATTGTGAAAACCATGTGACTTAAACTATATGCTGAAGAAGGGCTCTTTGTCCAAACATGGAGACAGCCCCCTCTAACGGCAGCAAGGCATTATTGCATATATACTCATCTGGCAACATGCCAGGTAAACAAACTTTAAGAAAAGAGGTAATTTTGCTTCCAGCTTTACTACGTTTTCCTTCCCATTTCCTGATGTCAATCATCTCCTTTCACAAATGATCATTCATGTACAATGTCGTCTTAAAGCTTTACTAACCAATGATTTTATTTATCTTCTATTGTATGTATAACCTTGGAGTGGGAGGTGAGGTGGTGAACGTGGTCATTCTCATTTTGGGGGTGATCTCAGAAGGGTTGGTGGGTTCGTAGGAGTGCTGCATGATTAGAGCACAGGGAATGTCGCAGCATGCTGGGGGCTGGTAATGGGTGGCAGTGGAGCCAGCAGTGTTGGCCGTGTTGGCGGTCTGGTTCTGGGTCTGACCGCCCAGGGAGAGGGGGTGTTCGTTGGGGCTGTGGGGACACTGATCGGCAGCTTGCATGGCAGATGGGCCGTCTGTCTGTGCCTGACGTTGGCACGTGGCGTGTAAAGGTTGAACAAATTTGGTTTGAAGGGGGAGAGACCAAAAGGAGGATTGCAATGTGTAGGAATTCACATGTATGTTTTGTGTGTGTGAGAGAAGTGGGAAGATAAAAACAAGTCCAAACAAACAAAAAAACAAAAGCACAGGCAGACAAAACAGCAGGCGTGCCAAGACAGAAAAGGATGAGAGACGGACAAGATCAGGCAGATTGAAAGATGACGGGGTGGACGGAAGAGAAGTAAATTGGAGAGACACATGGGTGGAGGGGGAAGGGGTGAGCGAGAAGAAAGACATGGCAGTCAGTCAGCACACACGTTTAAGCAGGTCGCTCTGTGTTGTGTCCTCAGAGAGAGAGAGAGAGACATTCACACAGTTGTTATATACCTGGAAAGGGGAGATGTTTAAATGCCATTTTGTATTGCTCTCTCTCCCCCTCGCCTGCTACACCCCTCAACACAGAGTACTTATCTACAAGAACAAAACAAAAAGGCAATATGAGGGCTTTAAGGCACAGTGACACAGTTCATTCAGCAGAGTTAGAATGAAAAGAGCTGAAATTTTTTACTTAAATGTTAAAAGGCTAGAATTAGCTTTTGTATCAAGAAAAGACATTATGAATAAATGAAGCACACAAAAAGTGCCAGCTCTTCTCAGACTAAATCTACACAGACTATATGAAATATAAAATATGGTCGAACCCACAGATGTTACCATTATGGAAGAGTTCTGACAGTAATAAGTACTAAAAAGTTTGAGTTTTCAAATGTGTGTAGGTCTACTAACAGAACTCTTTCATACCAAATTGTGGTTGAACATATATATACAGGCCAAAAGAGTTGGCAATACAGCCACCATGAATGATGTGAGGATCATCTAGAAATTGCTCATCAAGAGTTTTAGGAGCTTCTCGAAAAAGAAAAAAATAAATAAATCAAACATTGTGCTCTAGAATACAGTTCCCTCCAACATCCACCTACAATCAGTTCAGATGTTTCTGAGGACTTCAAAAGTGAAGTACTTATAAGATAAAGGATTTCATAAAGGCAGTCTAGCAACAATATAATGTTGTGCAAAAGTTGAATACATTATTTGTCGCTTCCAAAGAGTGTTGTTTTTGTAACCTTTGAAGAGTGTTGTGATTGACTTTCCAGCCATTGTACCTGATCATGACGACATGTTGTGCAGTGTGTGCATAAGATTAATGAAAGTAATCAATTAGAAGACAAAAGAAGACATTTTAGACTACAACAGCCAATATTTTTGCTTTAATATGTGTTTGTTTTATTAACTTTCTAAAATGTATATTTTAAATATGTTTACCATTATCATTTTATTTATTTAGCACTTTGGAAATTCCCTTGCTAATAGTAAAATACTATTTTACATTCATCAAACTGTGTTTTTTAAGGTATTTTTATAGAGTCAATAAAATAGATGGCAATTGATTGTGTCCATCAGGCTGCTATTAAAGTGCCTAAACATGTAATTTAGGAGTGATTGTTTGAAGAGTTTTAGGTTATGTAACTAGCTAATTTCTTCCGTTTTGAAGCCATACTGTTGGCAAAATAAATTATAAGTCAACATTAAGAGACCTAACAATCCAAAAACCAACCAATTTATGTTCAGGTACAGGACTAAAAGTGAGTAAATGAGCAGCCAAAACAAACTTTGAAAGATTTGAAGATTAGAGTAAAGAAACCAAGAATGACTGAAGATTTCTGCGGAACTGCATCTTTTTAACTGGAAATATGGTTAGGACACAAAGGCTAGTATATTTCTTTTCAAAGAATAATAAAACCAAGAATAACCTTTTCCTACTTTGTACAATATCCTTGTCCAATGTTCACAAGAATGCCAAAATTCTTGTCAATTGTTGCCCACATTAGCTAATTCTGTGTGTGTCTGTGCTTGTGAGGGTTAATGTTCGCACCAAGAAGCAGGCTTAAAGATAACACCAGCCATTCCATTCCACAACACAGCTTCACAGCATGGCCACAAACGTCAACACATAGCTCAAAGTTAAAAGCAGGTAGCACAGCATTTTGGCAAACATCATGAATGTAAAGGCACGTACGGACATATACAAAATGTGCATGTTTTAGTTAGATTAAGAACGAACACAGAGACACAAACAGCTCAGCTATATTGGAGTTGAAACAGAGGGTAGAGGGTTGTGTATGCAGGGAGCGCGTCTGTATGGAAGCGTGTATAGTATGGGGCAGGATAAATTTGACCAGATGATTCGATGGATGACTGTAGTCATGATACATTGCACTTATTATGAAGTTGAAGTAAAATTACATCCATCCTACATTGTGGATTTTGTCACTGAAAGTAATGAAACCACATTCTTGATTGTGGCTGGTGAAGAGAAGGAATGGGCATGAATAAAAATCTGGCAGCTGCTTTAAAGCAAACTACATACAGAGCAAAGATTGCAATAATGAGCTCCATGACATGACATATTTTTGCATTTATCACCCCAGTACAAGCCTGACATGATGAAGACGGAGGGCTTAATGTTCGGCTTTAATGATGTGTATGCATGCAGATGTGAGGATTGGCTCGCTGGTGTGTGTAACTGTTAAGAGCTGAGATACAGAAGTTGAAAATCTGTCATCTTCAGTGAGGAAAATGATACATCTGTCTAATTGGAAATCATTAGCACTGTAATTACAGTTCTTTGTAAACAGTCCACACATTTTGTTTAACAAACATCTGCAAAAGGTAAGGGAAGCTCATCTGACAAAACTGCTTTTAAAGTTATTCCATCTTATTTAAGGTTTGTGAATTTACTAAAAAAGACGTTCAATATGCCAAGCAGCAGACAATCCATCAAATTCTGTATTAAAGACTTTATATACTGCATGTTTTACTGGATGAAGTAGCTCACAGTGTTGGGGAAGATTACTGAAGGAGCTCACCATGCCAAGTCTAAGCCCCAAACGCATCTTTCTGGTGCTTGTGCATCATATAAAGCCAGGTTTTCCAGGGCCCACGCATAAACTTCAGATTGACAGCCTTACTATTTTATTCAAAGCTTGTAAAACCTCACAGAGAGCCACATGCTCTTGGCTCAGTGTGGTGGTCATAAGTGGTTTAAGCATTTGCAGAGACAGTGCTGTGAGGGACATCAAGTTCATTTGAAAAGAGAAAACCATCTAGTAAGTTAATAACACACTTTATGGTTTCCTTTACATTATTACCTCTGGGAAGCAAGATGACTTTAAACTAAACCTACTCTGCTGGCCCTGACTAAGGGAGTCAGATTGAGCATGGAGTCAGATATTTCCCCAGTTAATAAATTACTGCATATGCAATTTATCTAATTAGGTGCTTTGAAACAAACTTAGATCTGCCTCACCCCAGATCAATGAGTCCGGACGTGCTCCACTGGTCCCAGTTCAACTATCTACGTTTATGTACCATGGACCACTTTTGATGCTGGTTATTAATCTAAAAGAGTTTGCACAGATGGCAATTTGAGCATGACGTAATAGATTCCTATTACTTTTAGATATGATACAATGATTTCATACAGCAAAAGTATTAACACCTACAATCCTAAACCTTAATGTATTGTATCAGGATAATTTGTGATGATCCAATACAAGGTAGATCATAATTGTCAAGTGGAAGAAAAATGATACATGGTTTTCCATTTGTGTAATTAAAAATCTGAAGAGCGTGGCCTGCATTTGTCTTTAGGAAATTAGTCAATACTTTGTAGAACCACATTTTGCTTCAGTTCCAGCTCTAAGTAGTTTAGGCCCAATGAGTTACACACTGAAATGTTTGCCCATTTTTTATTGCAAAATAGATCAAGCTCAGTAAGAATGAAAGAACAGTGTCTGTCAACATACATTTTGAAGTCTGACCCCTCAATTATATTTTGGTGTGGATAAATACATTTTGGCAAAACATTCAGTTTTGTTCTCATCCGACCAGTGCACCTCCAGTGCTGCTTCTCTGATTAATGCACTCCTTACACAGACCTGTTAGTTTAGGTGGATGGCCATGTCTTTGTAGGTTTGAAGTGTGTCATTCTTTTTGCATTTTTGGATGATGAAATGTATAGTACTCTCTGAAAATTTTAAACATGCAGCTACCCAGCCGCTGATTAAGAAACCCAGTCTTGACACCCTGTTCTTGCAAATTACAGGACAATTTCTAAACTGCTATTTCTTTTGAAAATCCTTCAGAAGGTAGTCTTCAAGCAATTAATGGCATACCAAAAAGAACAGAACATTTTAGAGGTTTTACAGTCTGGTTTCAAGTCTACACAGTACAGTAACAGCCCTTTTGAAAGTTTTTAACTAAAAATGTTCAGCAACTGACTGTGGGTACTGTGTTGTCCTTGTGCTTTTAGATTTATCAGCTGCTTTTGACACAGTGGACCATAGGATCTTACTTTTTATTTCGAACATTGAGGGGGCATCAGCGGTACAGTTCTAGACTGTATTAGGTCCTACTTAGCTGAGCATACTTTCTGTGTCTATATTTGGGTTTATGTGTCTTCCTCTCTTGTGTGGGGGTCTTGCAGGGCTCAGTTTTAGGCCGCCTCCTCTTTATGTTATACAGGTCCTTCTCAAAATATTAGCATATTGTGAGAAAGTTCATTATTTTTCATAATGTCATGATGAAAATTTAACATGCATATATTTTAGATTCATTGCACACTAACTGAAATATTTCAGGTCTTTTATTGTCTTAATACGGATGATTTTAGCATACAGCTCATGAAAACCCAAAATTCCTATCTCACAAAATTAGCATATCATTAAAAGGGTCTCTAAACGAGCTATGAACCTAATCATCTGAATCAACGAGTTAACTCTAAACACCTGCAAAAGATTCCTGAGGCCTTTAAAACTCCCAGCCTGGTTCATCACTCAAAACCCCAATCATGGGTAAGACTGCCGACCTGACTGCTGTCCAGAAGGCCACTATTGACACCCTCAAGCAAGAGGGTAAGACACAGAAAGAAATTTCTGAACGAATAGGCTGTTCCCAGAATGCTGTATCAAGGCACCTCAGTGGGAAGTCTGTGGGAAGGAAAAAGTGTGGCAGAAAACGCTGCACAACGAGAAGAGGTGACCGGACCCTGAGGAAGATTGTGGAGAAGGGCCGATTCCAGACCTTGGCGGACCTGCGGAAGCAGTGGACTGAGTCTGGAGTAGAAACATCCAGAGCCACAGTGCACAGGCGTGTGCAGGAAATGGGTTACAGGTGCCGCATTCCCCAGGTCAAGCCACTTTTGAACCAGAAACAGCGGCAGAATCGCCTGACCTGGGCTACAGAGAAGCAGCACTGGACTGTTGCTCAGTGGTCCAAAGTACTTTTTTCGGATGAAAGCAAATTCTGCATGTCATTTGGAAATCAAGGTGCCAGAGTCTGGAGGAAGACTGGGGAGAAGGAAATGCCAAAATGCCAGAAGTCCAGTGTCAAGTACCCACAGTCAGTGATGGTCTGGGGTGCCGTGTCAGCTGCTGGTGTTGGTCCACTGTGTTTTATCAAGGGCAGGGTCAATGCAGCTAGCTATCAGGAGATTTTGGAGCACTTCATGCTTCCATCTGCTGAAAAGCTTTATGGTGATGAAGATTTCATTTTTCAGCACGACCTGGCACCTGCTCACAGTGCCAAAACCACTGGTAAATGGTTTACTGACCATGGTATCACTGTGCTCAATTGGCCTGCCAACTCTCCTGACCTGAACCCCATAGAGAATCTGTGGGATATTGTGAAGAGAACGTTGAGAGACTCAAGAACCAACACTCTGGATGAGCTAAAGGCCGCTATCGAAGCATCCTGGGCCTCCATAAGACCTCAGCAGTGCCACAGGCTGATTGCCTCCATGCCACGCCGCATTGAAGCAGTCATTTCTGCAAAAGGATTCCCGACCAAGTATTGAGTGCATAACTGTACATGATTATTTGAAGGTTGACGTTTTTTGTATTAAAAATACTTTTCTTTTATTGGTCGGATGAAATATGTTAATTTTGTGAGATAGGAATTTTGGGTTTTCATGAGCTGTATGCCAAAATCATCCGTATTAAGACAATAAAAGACCTGAAATATTTCAGTTAGTGTGCAATGAATCTAAAATATATGAATGTTAAATTTTCATCATTACATTATGGAAAATAATGAACTTTATCACAATATGCTAATATTTTGAGAAGGACCTGTACCTGCTTCCTCTTGGCTCTATTATTTAGAAAATATGGGATCTCCTTTCATTGTTACACGGATGATACCCCCAAAACATGACTCCATCTCTCTTTAAATTTTGTTTTTATGTCTGTGTGACATAAAAGCCTGGGTGGCTGTGAACTTTTTATTGTTTAATGAGAAAAGACTGAGGTGATGGTCTTTAGAAGCTCTACTGAGACCTCCTATGTGGATCTTGGTCCCTTGACCCAGTAAATGAGGCCAAATGTTACTAAGGGTCAAAGTGGATTCTAAACTGAAGTTAGAAAACCACATAAAAGCAGTTTTTAAATCCCTTTTTTTTCCATTTGAGGCAGCTGGCTAAAGTAATGTCAATTCTTTCTCAGCGGTATTTTGAAACAGTAATTCACGACTTTGTTACCACTCAGCTAGATTACTGTAACGCAATTTAAAAATAAATCAGTTATTCTATTATCTCTCAGCTTCAGAGGGTACAGAATGCTGCTGCATGTCTTCTAACTGGCACACAAAAGTTTCCCCTATTTTAGCCTGGCTGCCTGTGTATCTTAGGATTCATTAAAATTAATTATTAGCTTTTATTGATTTATTTTTTGTATCATGTGACTGTTGTTGCATTTATTCTGTGTACATCACTTTGGTCCGGTGGGTCGTAAGTGCTCTATAAACAAAGCTGGTTTGTTATCCCCTAAATACATAGACGTTTGTGGTTGTAACCATGGAGTAATGTGCTAAAGTTCAAGGGGTATACATATTTAAGCATGGTATGGAACAAGTGATGAATACTTAGCCAAAATAAAAATATTTCATGTGGTAAGCTCTTCTAAACTTGCCTTTATCAGAAGAATGACAATATAGTGACCCTCGTGGTGTACAGTTGCGGACATCTCCACAAAGCATTTCAAATTGCTCATGCTTTCTTGAAAAACGATTACAGCTGTTGCACAGCCAGTGGAGACTTTGAGAGAGGAGCTCAAATTGTTGCTACTATCAACATCCACACAGATGGCCAATCACTGCATGAAGTGTCTGTGCTTATTGGATTGTGGATTAACTGAATGCTGCTTTGGTTAATGCAGCTTGGATGACTCCCATGTGGTCAATGCGATGGTGGGGCAGGTTTTTAGATGTAGTTCAATCATGCGACAAGCCCTTATGGCTTGGTAGTTGCTCTCAGGAAACCACTGCATGTTCCAACAGCAGTCGATATTTCACGGCTGAGGTAGGGTGGAGGGTAAATGTCAGGGGTCAGTCATCAAAAACAACCACTGACGGAGCCAACATTTTTATCATGGGAGCATAGATGGTAGCAATTCAATAGGCATATTATATTTGTTTTGCTTCTGTCTTTATAATAATGCTTATTTTTATATGCAAGTGATTTTTATCCCCTAAAGCATAAACTGCACAATAGCCAAAACACCTCACATATTAATATTGATAGAGAACATATGTGGAATTCTAATATAGGAAGTCTATTCACAGGTAGCTCCCAAATCAATACTAGTGATTTTCTTTTCTTTAACTGCCTGCTGCCTTCATGTGCAAAACCTTGAACAAGAAATACAAAAAGAATCAAAGACCAGCACCATTTAAATCCCTGCTGTCCCTTCCATTCACTGACGAGGCTCCACTACTGCGCTCAGTCTGGGGTTGATTCCGCTGGCTGCTCTTCCTGGTTAATGAAGATAGCAGGGGGCGGGTGTGTTTGTTTGTGTTGCAGTCGAGCCACACTGTGCTTAACATGACTTTGGGTTCAAGCTAAGGTTTGATGTCTTTGTGCCTGCTCAGTGGCAGACACGACTACTGGTCTGAATGACAGATTAAAGCTGTAATCTGAGCAGGGGGCTGCAGGTAGGGGGTTTATGGTGTATTTATGCGTGAAGGGAAAAAAAAAACTGTAAACAAGGAGATGATGGCAGGCAGTTGCATAATAGTGCTACATATATCCCAAGGTAAAATACTGATGATATTTTTGTTTTATTTTACGAGCAATGAACTACCATCCATCAAGTATTACTCTGACAAATGTACAAAAATAATTAAACAACGCTGGCCACATTTATTGGTACTTTCGGAAAAGATAATAAAGAAATAAAAAGAAATAAATAGCAAGGTTGATAACCTCACCCTGAAAAACATTTAAATAGCCAAATTTAAAAACTCAAATTTTGGAACATTTATTCAGTTAGATAAACATATCCCATGTTAAAAGTATTTTTTTACTACCAATGATCCAGCTGTACCTCTAACAATCCCTTTAGAGAAACTGCAACCAGTGTCAGTTTTTGATATGGTCCAGATTGGCAGATGCCCTGGGCGACATTAGAAAGGGAGTGGCGAGAAGTGATCAATCTAACATATGTCAGTTTTAACTTGAATGAGGCTTCTATCACTTTTAAGTATGTGCATTCAATGCTAAGATTGCAAACCTTGCTCTCTATTAAGAATAGAGTCTGTTTTTTACATGCTTTGCGCAGGCTGCTCAACGTATTATCCTGTCCCAAGATGACGAAGTCTCCATAACAACCAATGGATGCCATCTATATGCCAAATAGTTATTTAAGAAAAACTAAGGCTAGTTGTGGATCTTTTGAAAGATGTAATAAAATACAACGAATAAATAAATTAATAAATAGATAAAACTGGTTCCAGAATAAATGTGTCTATGCTAGTAAATGTGAGAGTATGCTGCTGCAATAAAGATAATATTTATTTTAAGGGCTTTTACACATCGTTACCAGGAGTGCCAATTAAGACGACCGGCACTGTGACATCAACAACGCTGGCTCTAAAAGTACTCAGTTCAAAAGAGAAAAAATCCACACGGACGGCAAATGCAATTTTATGTTTAAATAGATCAATGAACAAACAGCCCCGAGGACATGTAATAAAGCCACCTAATCATCGGCAGTTGGTGCTTTGTTCCAAGCAGTGGGAAATTATTCATTAGACTGCAGCATGGAAGGCCAAGAAAACTTCCAAGTTGCTTGCCACACAGTACTGTGCCCACTAAAGTGATCACATCTTATGAAACACATCATTCAAGTCACAAAGCAACTATTTGCTGGCAACAGAAAACAAATGCAATTTCAGCTTGCTGTATGTTTGCGCGCTTAACGTGAAACGGCTGCTTTAGTCAAAACGGCAGAAATCACTGAAGGATTCACCTACACTTTAGAAGCTGTAACAAAGTAGTCATGCAATGATTTTTGTCTGATTTACTAGATAGTAGCGTCCACTTATTTAATCATTTGGAACCAGAGGATAATAGAGTTTTTATGTGGAAACATTCCCCTAAATTGCTTTCGAGATGACTGGAGTTATTGGTCTTTTATCATGAAAAGTAACCCAATTGATAATTATCTTCAGTAGCTTCACGATTTCCATTCCTCATCTTGGGGTCATTTTTTTAAATTGATGTTCATGTTACTTAAAAGCACTACAAAAACAGATATTAGAAAACTGTACTTCTTGTACATGTTTCTGGAAGATAGGATCATGAAGAGATCATTGAAAATTTAATTTGTGTAATCATGAACATTTAGACTCTTTAAACAACAACATCAGTAATAAAGGTTGTTAGACCAATCAGAAGCCCTTACCTCTGATTGACAGTACTATTTGAATGAGGACCAGTGGTTCAATAAAAAGGGAGGAAATGCTTCCTCATTAATTCTCTCAAGCCATTATCCACAACTTAACCTTGACCTGCCTTTATCAAACTGCTTCCTAAGAGGGGAAAAAAGCAATTGTTTGAAGCGGAAGTAATTTACCTGATGGCAAAAACATTCTCCTCAAAAACATTATCTGTGCCGGTCCAATTTGTTACCGACACATAAATGATTAACTCTAAACCAGAAGTGAAAATATTATTATTTCACACATAATTACATTCCTTTGAGTTTCTCACGGGCATGCTGTGGATGTAAAACCTGTGACACTTTGGTGCAATTTTGGAGTTTTGATTAAAGTTATTAACACGAACCTTTATTCTCCCTCTGTGCTTTAGTAAACATAGCAGTGGGCCTGGGGAGGGATGTGAAGAGGGCTGGTATTGGAGGATGAACTGGAGGCAAGTTTAAGCAGCTTTTCATTTTTTACTGGAAAAAATAAACTGAAATAAACACTGACTTAGAGGACACCTCTTGAAATAAAGCTGATGAAAATTGCTTGAGCTTGTGTTGACGTGATAGAAAGAAAAGCAATTCAACATGCATCCATTTGAGTCTCTCTTTGAAGATATCACCTATGACAGAATGATGCAGCTAAAAAATCTACTGCTGCACAGCAGACACAAGGCTTCCTACCACAGGAAAATCTTACTGGAGTCATTTTGATTGCTTCAAACGGCGTCCCTGCTGAGGTGATCATCAGCACATAGCCTGATTAGATATTTCACGTGGTGGAGCTGCTAATTTACGACGACAGAATGCTGCTGCTGTTTTTGGTAGTGAGAGATGTTGATATAAACATCTATGTTTAACAGTGACTCAGTAGTTTTCACTCTGTCATGTTCCACTGCACTCCAAGGGCTGTTTTAAAATTCCTCTATTTTCATAAAACACTAACTGTGTGTAATGAACAAAAGGTTGCTAAATGTTTTTTTTGCACTTGCATAATTTCAGATTAATCAACACATTAACAACACAACTAGTTAATCTCTAAAAGAGAAGGTATTTTGCAGGAAAACTACCAACTGTAACTTGTTAACATAGTGGAGAAATGGTGAGGATTTAAAACTGTCAGCACAAAATAATGCCACTGAATGCTCTATTTAAAGATGTTACACAAAGTAAAATGATGTGGGTGTGGGATGATGGATACGATTGTCTCATATACTATGCTAGATTTTTGTTTTGACATATTAGAAACAGATCATGATGTAATGAGGATTAAAAAGAGGCTAAAGCATGACTTAAAAAATGAACTCCCTTTCCAATTAAGTTCAGTCACATTTGTCGCTTAATTCACTTTAATCCATATTAGTTTGCTTTTGGCAGGGGACGTCTCTTTGGTTAATCACTTTGATAATTTAATACTAACTCTAATAATAAACAATTAAAATAAATTACCCAACAGTATCCTCTCTAAACTGACTGTCCCAAAAAGATGCAGGATTGTTTTGGAAGGTGAAATTAATGCTCCGACTTTGTTTCCATGAGTAAATGAAGAGTAAATTTAAATCTTTCAATGTGCTTTTGTACAGAATGTGGAAAAGCCATATGACAAATAGCTTCATAATCGGATGTTTGGAGTGTATTGATGTTTCTCCAGCAAAATTAGCTCAGGAGGAGATAAACTAAAATCTTTCATTTAAAAAAGAAAATCTAAATGTTTTTGTGTCTCACCTCATGCAAAATCAACAATCATGAGTTACTGAAACTCATCCCATCATCCATTCTCTCAATCATGTCTAAAGTTTTTTCTTAACCAATATCCCTTTTGTGTTATCTACAGAGTCTGGAAAATATTCCTGCCCTTTCAAGTTTTTCACCTTTCTCTCATAACAACCTGGTACTGCTGTGTATTTTATTGGGATTTTATGCGATAGACCAACATAATGTTGTGAATAACTGTGGAAAACAAGGAAAAATATGCTGTTCATGGTTTACCAAATATCATTAAAATAAGAATCACAAACGCATGGCAGACATTTGTTTTTAGCCCCCCTGAGTTTGTAAAAACACCTTTTGCTGAAATTACAGCTGCAGTATTTGGGGGTCTTCATCGGCTTTACATATCTAGAGACTGACACATTTGCCAATTCTTCTTTGCAAAATAACTCAGGCTCACACAGATTGTATGGAGACCATCTGTGAACGTCAGTTTTTGAATCTTGCAACAGATTCTCATCTATATTTAGGTCTGGACGTTGACTGGACCATATAAACACATAAATATGCTTTGATCTATTTCATTCTGTTGTAGCTGTATGCTTAGCGTCATTTTTTGGCTGGAAGGTGAACTTCGTCCCCTGCTCAACTGTTTTGCAGCCCCTAACAGGTTTCTTAGGATTGTCCTGTATTTATTTCCAGTCATCTTCTTATCAACTCTGACCACCTTCCCTATTCATACAAAATCATCACCACAGCATGAGCCTGCAACACTGGGGAAGGTATATTCTCAGTGTTGTGCAGTGTTTCCTTTACAGCACAAATAGAGTTTTGTATGTAGGCCAAAAAGTTCACATTTTTATGTCATTTGACCAGAACACTTTATTTCATGTCGTTGTCTCCCATGCCCGGCTTGTTGCAAACTGTAAATGGGACTTTTTACTGGTATCTTCTCGCTACTCTTTCACAACGGCAAGATTTGTGGAGTGCTTGACTAATAAATGTCAACAACTGTGGATGTCTGCAGCTCCTCTAGAGTTACCATTGACCTCCATGCTGTTTCACTGATTAATGCTGTTCTTGCCCGATCTGTCAATTTAGCTTAAAGGCCTTATCTTGGTAGATTTGCAGTTGTGCCATATCTTTTCATTTTTTTCCGATGATGCTTTAAGCTTCTCCACAGTTTCCTTCCTGGCCAGTCCTGGTGTGTTTCTTGGTCTTCATGAGGCAATTTGTTCACTAATGTTCTCTATTAAAGCTCTGAGACAGCAGTATTTATTTAGAAATTAAATTACACACATACACATATCTTTTTTTCTTTCACTTCACAATTATTTGCTATTTTGTCAGTCAATCACATAAGATCCCAAGGAAAGACATTTAAGTTTGTTCAAATTCAGTTGGTTTTTTGTTTTTTATTTTGTTTACAAAGAACTGCATAGCAATATTTTTCTTTTTATACCAAATTGATCTAAAGTTTGCCCTGGATTCCTGTATCCTTCTTTTTTGAGGTCATTCCCTCCCATACCTCCTTGGATGGGACTCTGGAGCCCTTTCGCCGTGACCACCAGCTTTCCACCATAGCAATGAGGCAGGAGAGCACTACACCAGCTGCCAGGATGCAGAAAACTCCAGCAAAGCTGTGTATGTCGAGCGCGTTGCCACGCTGCCGTGTCTGGTCTGAGCTGTAGAGGTCACATGGGCTGTCCTTGGGCCACCACTTGAGTTTCAGGATGTCCATGTCACCATTCTGCTGGAGTTCCAGGATTCTAGGATGCAGACAACAGATATATGAAGAGAGCCAAGCATATTTTTCAAATAGAGACTGAAAACAAGTCTATTCCGAAACAAAACGTCAGGTTTCTATTGATACAAAGACTTCAGTTACATTTTTATGATTAGAGTGGCGAATGGTTCTTACCCATTCAAAAACAGCCAGGGAAAATAAATTACCTTCATGAAATCTGCACAACAACCAACACTGCAGCTTTGACTGCAGCTGTTGTAACTCCTCTCCACCATTTGAGGGCAGTGTTGGACAGCAACAATTCCCCATGATTCCCAAATACCCATATTGGGCTGTCAAACTCATTATGGCTAACATTAATATGTTTTGCAGCACAGCACAAGTACGCTGCCACAAAGTCATTATGCAGCTTAGCTTTAGTCACACGATTGATGGCTTCAGAGAGGATACAGCTCAGAGGTTGATGGGGTCCCTCTGTTTGCCTTCAGTTTATTATTTAACTGGTTTGTTCGCTTTGGTTTGCAGGAGAGCTGCAGACGCAGACACTCGGAGAACAGCTGAGAGCTGACATGAAGAGGAGAAAGGTACATGAAAAAAAATGAGCACATAAAATGAGAGAAGAGGAATATCATGCCCCCACAGACATATTAATAATACTACAGACAGATATAATTCACCATGAGCAAAGTGAGCCGGCCCACTGGCTATTAATGCACAAAGGCAAACACACTCTAAGACATGAAGTCACAAACTTGATTGCATACATGTCTGAGCAAACCTAACAAGGATTCCTTCATGTACACAACAACAATTCGCAAAACTAAGAAAGACAGAGATTAGCTTTTTAGTTTGTTTTTCAGCTCAAAACACACGGGAAATCTAAATGCAACAAATGCAAACAAACCCTGCAGCCAACTCATTTGTCCAGAACAACTGGAAAAATATGGATCATTTTGACATGAATCTGAATCAACCTGCCACATTTGAACCACAACTGTCTCATCCAGACATGTAATTTTATCACTTCATACGTTTTTTCAGTATAGGAAACAACATGATTAAACAAACAGAATATTCATTATATTCATAAAGGATCTTTTGCATAATTTTGTGTAGTTTCAGGTCGTGTTTATAATCTTTTTATGCAATATTATAATGTACAAAGTCAACTGATCTGCACTGTCAGAAACAATAATAACGACAACAAAAAGCATATATTGGCTGCATGGTGGCACAGTTACCACAGAAGTTCCTGGAATTAAATCCCAGCTATTTGTATGTTCTCTCCATCCATCCATCCACCCATCCATCCATCCATCCATCCATCCATCCATCCATCCATCCATCCATCCATCCATCCATCCACCCATCCATCCATCCCCGCCTATCCGAGATGAAATATCTAGCGGTCCAGTGGTCATTGGGCAAGAGGGAGAAAACACCCTGGACTGTCCTTCATAGGGCTGCATGTTCTTGCGCAGACCAAAGTCTTTTGTTCAAGCATGTGCATGCATGATTTTCTGTCTTCTGTTTTCTCTGTTACCTGGACTGTCGACTTGACTACTGATAGGCGCTCATCCTTCCCTCCCCCCACCACTGTGCAAGGATGAAGCAAGTTCATAGAAAATAGATGGATGGATATTAATATACAGCTTAAAGACTAAACCAAGTTTCAGTTTAGGGAGACATCGCTGTAGGGAAATTGTCTTATTGCAGAAATTCTTTGGTGGAGTCAAGATGACACATTGAAAGCAGAAACACATGCTACAGTCTCTCCAGTTGGTTACTTTGCAAAGGTCAAAAGTTTGATTTTGCCAATAGAGATGCTTACTCTTATAACTGGGAGAATTACTTTGTAGGAGCTGTCTCTTGGCTTCATTTCCCAGACTAGTGGATTGAACCCATGATTCTCTGCACATCTTCCAGTAGACAGTGGCTGATTCAGGTTCTTAACAGCTGAAGAACACCAAACTTAGAAAACATAAAATAGGGCTAGAGCTTTTATAAGCTTTTATTGTGCAAACTTTTACATTGTCAGGGTCAAAAGACATTTTTGAGTATGAAGAAGACACAGGGAATGTCAAAATGTTGGTCTATAATATGTGTAAAAGCTGGAAATTTATCATTGAGCACCAGCCCAATTCTTAATTGACTAGTGTTTAGATTTTTTCTTAGTTATGTCAAACCACTTTTTAAAGTGGACTTTAAAGCAGCAGCAGATCTTGACATCAAGAACACTGGTCTCTTTTTGAGTGATATGGAGCTTGGTTTATACCAGACCCACTCTGGGGAAATCCTCGTCTTCCACAGTTTAGCTTTAGCGTCCTGAATTGATACTGGTATTCTCCAAAGGATTGAGAGTCATAAAGATGCTTTGCTTGCAGACTCAGAGGAACTTCAATATATTTCTGGGCTACCAGTGACTTTCACAATGCACATCTGCCATGGATGAAAATATTGCCCATGTCTTTCAGACAGTGGAGTCATGAACACTGACCTTTACTGAGATAAGAGACTTGGATTCCCTTAGTGGGTTTTGTTTGATCTTTTGAGTGGTTTTGGAAGATATAATTGTACATCTGATGGCCTCTGTGGGTGTTAGTGCTCCCTTTGGACGTGTGCAGTTTGAATGTCTTTGATAATACAACTTAGAGAAACAGAGACCCATACTTTAAAATCCACCTATACATAAAAACAGAAACGATTTACCAATTAATGACTAAGAATAGAGAAAAGAAAGAAAACAACATATTACTTCAGGAAAAATGAAACTTGCTCACTTTTCTCATTTTTAGACAAGTGGATGTCTTTATCACTATGTAGACATGCATATTTGAAAACATGCAAGTTTCCATCTTTTATATGCATGAACAACCCTGCTGTAAAATGAGACAATTCACTCCTTGTCATGGCAGATTTATGTGCTTTGTCCTTTTTTTCACAGACTGTTATATGAAAAATGGGTACATGCAGAAAACAAAACAGAAGTCAAGATATGTTACATACATACATACATACATACATACATACATACATACATACATACATACATACATACATACATACATACAATAAAATTGTTCAAAAACCCATTCTCTTTCAATTTTGTCGTAGTTTTTTCATCAGTTGCTTGGGTATGGATTGTTGAGAAATAGTTTGTTCCTGTCAGAAATAATACACGTATTTACATTACTACAAAAGATAAAACTGTTCAGGTGGGTTTTATAGGTTTCTAGCCTGTTCTTTGAATAACTGGACATCATGAGAGTTCAAATTTGAAACCAAATTTGCTTCTGGTGCCTTAAAAATAACAGCACATTTTTCTTCTTTAAAAAAATAACAAACATCCTGTCAGTAGGTTTTAGTGCCAAGCTGCTAATCTACTTCTAAAATTTTAAACACACCTTTGCCAGTTTGTTTCTAGCAAAAATATCACAGAGAGATTACAGATAACTTCATGAGAGCTTAAACACGATTGCTTTTCTCTCAAAGCAAAGTTGGGCTTTTTACACAGTTCTGACCTTTTTATCTGTCGCTCTGACAACAGATATTTTACACACACAAACAACCCTACGCTCTGAAAAACAGCGTCACAGAAAGACGTATTACATGCACTTTAATGACATAGAATATGAGCAGTCCCATCTAAAAAGAAAACATTTTTTGTCAAAATGTTTAATCATTTCTTGCCTGTAATTTAGCCATCTTCTAAAGAAGTCTAGTCAGACTTTTTTTTTTCTTTAATGCCTGTCAAAATAAGAGTATAACTACATGTTTCAGAGAGCTGCCCATTATCTCCACTCATAAACTGGCTGTTCATTTAAAACAAAAATGTCATAACAAGCAGCCATGTTTCATAAATTGTAATATTTCTGAACAATGTTATAACATTGTAATATGTGGGCAGTAAATAACTAGCCAGATTCTGTAAAGATGTTTACTTTTGACATTTGCAGGAAAAATTCAATCATTATCAAATTATTGTTTTTTCTGCATAAACATGCCAGACATCATACAGGAAATCTATATGATTTTGAAGGGTTATACGAATTTAATCTATGGCAAATGGTAAACTTGTGTAGCACTTTATCAAGTCCGAGGACTCCAAAGTGTTTTACACTACAATCAGTAATCGATGGAGTGGGGTTTGAACCCACCAGTTAATGGATGAACCCCTACCACCTGATCCACTGTCTCCGCTGTAACTCATTAAAAATGGATCAAAGGAATGTCAAGCTAAAAAGCAAACAGCAAAGGCCTAGATGGATACGTGGATCTAAAACATGTGAAATACAGATTCTTTCCCCGGAGGAATTATTTGGGTGTATCTAAAGCTTCATCTGTTGGGGAGAGGACATACCAGAACAGATTTGAGATTCAGGACAGAGTGCTTCCTCTCAGCCCTCTATTACGACCCTGTCTGCCAGTGCAGTTCATCATCTATCATTCTGCACTAATTGGTCTATCAGAGTTATGCAAAGGCTACTTCCCTGATGGACCCTTGAATCAAACCAGAACACTTACGTGCGCTGACAAGAACATAGCTGCTCACACACATATTGGACACATTTAGATTTGTCTCACTGGTGTTATCCTGCTCACTGATACACAGACAAACAAGGTGGAGAGAAATGAGAAAAGTGTTGATGATGCTTAAATCTCTAGACTTCACAACATCAAAATGTGCAGCCTTGTCTTAAAAATTAAGGGGAAACTAAAAATATGCTTTACCTTCTGGACATTGTTCTTTTGCATACTGCATCTACTCATTTCCAGATGCCTTTCTTTGAGGGTTGTCCACACACTTTGGACTTCCTATAACAGTTCAACTTTGTCGATTAGCAAATGGCATTTAGGTTAATTGGTGATACTAAATTGACTAAGTTTGTGCATCCATATTCACCGGTGTGTTGGTCCTGTATTGCTCTTCCAGTTTTCTCAGGGTGTCACCTTCCCCCTGCTTAATAAGAGATCTCATGTGTCCTCAAACAGGATCGCATATACATTAGGGAAAATAAGCATCAAACAAGTTAAAATTTTTCCTCAGTAAATGGATGACTGATGGGGCCATTCTAGCAACTTTATTTTCTTTCTATAAAACTAATTGCTAGTCTCCGTGTCTGTGCGTTTGGAATACTTGTTTCACCAAAAAATCCACTCTTTTTCTGTCTTGCTATTCTTATTAAGAATGTCCGGGTACATTTCTCTACCCATTCTTTTTTTAACTAATTAAGGACTGCCAATAGTATATAATAAATAAAAAATAAAAAAACAGACCTATACCACTACGTTCTTACATCCAAATTTTACTGTTTACTGTTACATTTCTCCTTCAAAGATGGTGTGTGCAAAGAAAAAGCTCAGTTTTAATCTCATCTAACCAAAGTAAATTCTTCTTGTATTTATTTTCTATGGCTTTGCACCTTTTTGTATGTGTGTTCAATTTGAAGTCCCTGTTTCAATATACTCTATTACACATAATTAGTAAACTAAATTTGTTCAGCTGTTTTTTGTTTGTGGGTGCATTTTGGGTTGTTAAGAACATTTTGTCTGGAATTCTCGTCACCAAAATTTGAAATATATTTGCTGTGAAAAACAATTCAATTCTAATTTTCCCTGCTGTAACGTTTCATTCAGATGCTTCATCTGGTACTAAAAGTAATTACCATGCAATGCAGTCCATACAAAGTTTAAAATCATTTCTTCCATAAACCCATTTGGATAATGCAGTTAAAAGTATAAAAGCAGTGGTTAATGCCATTGAAGCTTCATCACAAGCAGGGGAGGCCCTCTAGGTTGGTATATCATGGCATCAAATGACAAATTGAGTCCTGACAATTTTAAAAATGATTGAATAACTTAAAATTTAAACCTATTAATAATTCAGGTACATTTTATATCAGAACAACTGCAAAGAACAGAGATCTTCGTAGACTGATTTTTTCCCTAATAGCTAAGTTTTCACGGCTAAATGGGCTTTGTGAGTGGAAGTGTCAGAGAAAGTGAACATGTTGATGTTCATTTTTTTAATACACAAAAGCAGTTACCACTGTTGTCCATTTGTCTTTATGCCATGCCTGACAGGCAGGATGAAAAGCCACTGTGCTCTGCCTGACAAAAACACTGGTTGAGTCAAAGGGGTTCCTGCTGTACACCATCTGTCTGGCTCTGTTATTTGGCTGTCGCTGTCTCACCAAAAAAAACTCGAAAACTAAACAAAACACAAGCATGGAAAACTGTAAAAAGAAAGCACACAGCAACACAGAAAGAACTGTGACAACTAGATTTACCTCTGAATGCTTATAAGCAAGATTAAACTAAACACTCATTCTCCATGGCAAAACAATGGTAGACAACAAAATGGTAACAATGACAAACCGAAAGAAATTATGAAAGCTACAAGTCATTATTTAAACGGTGTATGTCTGTCTAAACATACTGTATGTGTCACCAGCTTTTTACATTCATGCTAGATTCCCTATTTTACACTATGTTTGTTGGGTGGAGCTCATGATCAAGCAAAATAAATCATTATATTTTCTCCACTAACAAGTACATTTCTCCTCATTGTCTTTAACATACTTGTTTGAATTAAAAGAAAAAAGTGATGCTTCTTGTTTTTTTTTCCTTTGCTATTTCTGCAATTTCAAGAATTAATCTCTTGTTGTTTCAGGTTGCAATTGAACAATCTAATAGCATACTTCTATGCCTACACATGACTTAAATCACAGAAAGCACATTTTCAGTCTAAAACCATGCAGAGGATCTATGCATATCATGCTCTTGGAGAATAAGAGTTATGTTGTAGCATAAATGTCAGCTTAACATTAGCAGCAAATTAAATATTTTAAAATAGACTGAAATGTATATAAAAAAGAAAGGTTTAAGATATATTTTAGCAGCATTTAGTAAAGCAAAGTTTTTGTTATATCCTTAATATAAGGAGTCTAATATGCAAATATTTACACAGGTATACACTATTATGATTCCATTTGTAAAAGAACATGAACATAGTATGCAACCATGGGTATTACATGTACATAATTCTCTGGTCTGGTGAAAGTTTGCATTAGTAGTGTGTGTAATGACTTATCACCTTGTTTTAAGATGCTTGCTTTTCCTTTTGGAGATACACAAGTACATATCTTCCACTGGTCGTTAAAGCAAATGAGCATGGGTTACCCATGTGTTAAAGGCAGGCTGTGAAGGTGTTGTGTTCTTGTGTGTTTTCACTCTCTAATGCTGCCTCAACATTCTCTACGCAGTAGCCCTTATTGCGTTTAGATTGGATGTTACCATGGCAACTCTATGGCTGAAGCCTTGATGGTGGGATGATCATATGTTATTAGTCGGTTTGAACCAGAGAAAGAAAACATCACAGTCATTTGAATAAAGGACTAAAGGGCACAAGGCTAGAAAGCAAAAAAAAAAAAGGATTGAATGAAACGGAAAAAGGTTTAAGATAGACATAAAAAACAGAATTCATAGATGAAGAAAGGAAGAGTGCCACACAATCACCAGTACAAAAAGCGATGGCTACACATTAATTGTGGACAAAGAAGAAGCTGTTTAAGTGTTTCCTCTATTTCAACGAAGATACATTGGTATGGCTTGGTATCTTTATGCGAAAGTAACATTACAAGTATGGCAGTGTTGCTAATGAATATTATTTCAAGCAGTTAACTGGCACTAACTTAAAAAATTGACTCCATCCATCCATCCATGGTGGCACAGTTACCACAGAAGTTCCTGAAATTAAATCCCAGCTATTTGTATGTTCTCCATCCATCCATCCATCCATCCATCCATCCATCCATCCATCCATCCATCCATCCATCCATCCATCCATCCATCCATCCATCCATCCATCCATCCATCCATCCATCCATCCATCCATCCATCCATCCATCCATCCATCCATCCATCCATCCATCCATCCATCCATCCATCTATACGAAAAGTGTTTCAGAGTTGCAGAGCTAGTTCCAAAAGGGAAAGTAAGTTGGAACGTAAACATGCTGAACTCAATAACATGTTTTGATTTATTTTTGTTTGTATGTTTTTTTTAAAATATTTTTGCAATACTCCACATGACTACTTTGTTGCAAATAATGCTTAATATGGGGTATTGCATGTCAATAACCCTCCTATATTTAATCTGGCACATCAGCCACATAAATTAACATGATCTCTATTCTAAACCATGGTAGACCTAAAAAAACATACAAAATCGAGGTCTTTCAATAATCCATTGTCCTCTGTACCACAAATGGGTAAAGAACATAACATCACTTGCAACACGTGGTCCACAGTATCCACCATCTTCTAACTCATTTCTTTGTTCTTGTCACTGCAACCATCCTATTACAAAACCAGACTGACCACATGTTCTCAGCAGGTATTGTGAAAAGTCTTTGTCTTTGCTTATTAATCTAGTTTTACACCTACCCTCAGATGAGCCCCTTTGTGGTGCAGATGTTAGCACAGTCATCTTGCAGCAAAAGGGTCCTGGGTTCAAATCCAGTCCAGACCCTTTCTGCATGGTGTTTGCATGTTCTCCCCATGCATGGGTGGGCTCTCAACGGGTACTCAAACTTCCTTCCACAGTCCCAAACAATACATGTTAGGTCAGCTGGTCTCTAAATTGCCCTTAACTATTACTGTGCGCATGCATGGTTGTTTGTCCTGTGTGTTTCCCTGTTGTCTTGTGATGAACTGGCGGCTTGCCCAGGGTGCACCCCACCCTCGCCCAATGACCCCTAAGGATGGCCTACACAGGACCCTGCATGGATAAGCGGGCATAGACATTAGTATTTATCAGTCTTAAGATACTTATTACAATTTGATGATAATTAGACTAGCTCCTATGGTGCACAACAACAAAGTCAATATTTCCAGGAATGTATAACAAAAAACAAAATCAACTTAGCACCCACTATGTCTTTATGATGAGCTACTCCTGGTGTTATGACTCTGGTTAAGTAAAAATGGACAGTTAGGCAATATCAAAACGCAATATCAAAAATGTTTCTGCACGACTGTTGAGATATGGGGGAAAATCTCCTTGTCTCAGATACAGAACACGGCTGCTGTAAAAAGAGACTACAAGCAACAAAGTGAATTTTGAAAGCCGGTTATCTCAGCACCTGGCAAACAGATTGTTGAGTCACTGGTATTGATCAGATTCACTTTCAACCCTCTCTCGATATATTGGGGCTATTTTCTGCTACAGGACAGTAAAAATCTCACATATAGCTCTTTAAATGCACCATAACTCCAGATATTGTGTTGATTCTGCAGTCTTCCCCCAGGCCATTATAAATGAAAGTGATATGCCAAGCCTCTTTTTACTTGAAGTTTTATGGAAACTGTAGCAAGGTAAGTTATATGGCACGGTGGTTTGGATGATTAAGCAGAATGTGAAACATATTAGTGAATTAGAAACGGCAAATGAACTGCCCTTCTTTAAGATGTATCAAGGCATACAGAGTCGTCTGAAGAATAGAAAACGATCTAACAGTTATGCAAACATTCTTTCTCTGTAATCTTGGCTGCAACAAAAAGTCTATTAGAGAAAATGCAAAGTTGAGTTTGCCTATAGGAGACAGATGGAAAGAGAACAAGAGGGCAGAGGCAGAAGCTAAGTAAATTGAAAAACTGTGGAGAATGTTTTAGCAAGAATCTTTGGCAATGTTTTAAACTGAATGGATGGCTGACAACAAACACAGAGCTGTGGAAGGTAAGAGCAGAGATTAGGGGAGACTGGATGGAGAGAGATAGCTAAGTGTAAAGAAAGAAGAAAAGACAATGAATACGATGAGTGTCCAGAGGAAGATTGTCAAATAAAATGAGCAGAGGAGGAGTAAAGAAGGGGGATGAGAGACAGAGGCGTTATGCTAAAATGGGTTTCGTGTGCTGAGACGGCCACTGACTGTCAGCTCCTTAAATGAGAACAACACTGGGTTGACAGCTCACTTATTCGCTCAACGAAAAGCTGGCAGCATCAGCGTTCCCAGGCTGCATCAACTGAGTGAGTTCCTCAAGAAAACATGATGGAAAAAATAATGTTCCTATTATAAGGTATAAAATGTTTTGCAACATCTGATAAAAGCAGGATCAGACACGTTTGTGTGAGGGTGTGTGGCTTAAATGCAGAAAAATGTGCACAGAAATGCACACAGCTCCACCAAGTTGGCCAAGGTGAAAGTGTGTCTGCCAACATTTTAATTAGTCTGGTTACAGTGACGTACCAATTATTAGTGAGTTCAGTCTTCACTTTGAGAGCTTTGCAAGTACCTTTTTCAGAAAACTGTCATGCCCTTGCTTTGTATTTTTGCTCTGAATCCCTTCATTTCTTTTAAACCCAGTGCTGTTAGAAACAGAAAAACTCGAAATACATCAATGCTGTCTGCTACAAAGTACAATTGTCTAACATTGTTCTCTGCCTATTTCAAAGAAAAGGTTAGACTAAAGCACTCTGGACAGGAGTGACACATAAAAACCCTAAGGTCTGAAAAGTCATTTTTTTCTAAACAGAGAGTACTAGAGTCAGTCATTTCAGATAAGAGAAATCCAATTCCAACAATCATAGTGCACAGTTGATTTTTATTTGTATTTTGGTGTCAAATAAAACAAAAGAGAAAAATCAAAGAGACTTCATCGTTGACTTTTCTTGTCAGAGATTGAGTATTTTTATTTGATAAAAAAAGGCTGTTGATCTGTCTAATATGTCACATTTAGGAGATTAGACTTTAAAGATTGATTAAAGCATGTTTAATAAAAAACACAACTCTGCTAGCTGTTGAGAATAAGTGTTAGAGAAAACATGAGTAAACTGGCTTGCATGTTTAAAAAATGTAAAACCCATTAATTGTCATCCACATTGCAAATCCCTAAAGATGACAAGCCTGGGTTGTGTGGGTTATGAGCCACGATGGGGTTAGTCAACATATCATCACCAAGATGTGGATATTTGCTCATTTTAAATTTTAAGCATGGAGCATTATTCAAATTTTGACAAGCAAAGGAAATAGCGATGAAACAATCATATGCACATCTTCAATATTCAGTCAGTCAGTCATTTTCTACCGCTTATTCCATAGTGGGTCACGGGGGAGCTGGTGCCTATCTCCAGCAGTCTATGGGCGAGAGGTGGGGTACACCCTGGACATGTCGCCAGTCCATCGCAGGGCAACACACAAACAACCATGCACACACTCATTCATACACCTAAGGGCAATTTAGAGACCAATTAACCTAACAGGCATGTCTTTGGACTGTGGGAGGAAGCCGGAGTACCCGGTGAGAACCCACACATGCACAAGGAGAACATGCAAACTCCATGCAGAAAGACCCCTGGTTGGGAATCGAACCCAGGACCTTCTTGCTGCAAGGCAACAGTGCTACCAACTGTGCCACCGTGCAGCCATCTTCAATATTTTTATTTTTTATTAAGTATTGATATTCATTAAGCGTTCCATTAAAAAAATGACATTCATTAAGTTAGTACCCCTTTTAGGAATTATCACAGGATGCAAATTCTGTCTCTATTCAAACTCTTTTGAAAAGACTTCTAGTACTGCAAGGCTCTTAGACCTTACTGAATGCACTGCTCATTTAAGGCCTATCCATAAATTTTTAACAATGGTCAGGTCATGGTACTGAAGGGGATATTGGAAGAATCCACCTCATACATGTCTGTCTCATAATTAGCTTTTTTTGGAGAAGAACATTCCAACTGTTTTGTTTACACTGAGCTTTAAGCAAGACTGGTTTGCCTCTACATTGTACTTTAAATGCATCTACTCATTTCAGGGCTTTCCAAAATACTAATATTTTGTCTAGCAAAGAAAGACTAATCTACCAATGTGCTCAACTGCTGAAGTTTTCTTTTTCAAAAATACTTTTACTTACTGTTCCTTAATAAGCAAAACCAGTATTAGTTTTCTTTTTACCTTTGTAAATGTTTGACAGTAAATCTTCTGACGATAATGGAGAAAAGGTTAAGCTTTGCTCATTTTTCCATGATGATACAGAGATGGCTGCCTAGTTGAAAAGTAAGCAGAATTCATTTCTATCATTAGCAAATACCATGAGCACTAGCAACCACAGAAAATTGCACTATGGGAAAGGATTCTTCTAAATTAAATGTAACATTTGGCATAGTGAGAAAATTCTCCTATATCTAAATCAAGAGGACACCCGACTCTTTCTACAAGCCATGGTCCTCTCACGCCTTGACTTTGATAATTCAGTTTTTACAGCATGCACAATGAAAATTTTCAGAAAATGACAGTGGATTGCATACGTGACGCCATCACTCACTGAAATGCACAAAAACATAACTATCAAGATATTTCGAGGTGTGCAGCTACCTATACAAACTAACTCTTAAACACTTGTGCAGCTTTTTAACTGCTCAATTATTTTTAGGAACATTCTATGCAATGGCAATAATCCTGCAAAAGATATTCATAGTCCGGACTGTTTTAACTTATAGTTGCACAATTTCAGATTTTCTTTCAATCACTATTGTTCAATGTGTGATTTACATTGTCTCCCAATGCATGTATGAGTATTTGCTTGCTGGTCTCCTTCCACAGTCATAAAACAAGAATGGTAGGTTATTTGAAGATTCTGAATTGCCCTAATGTATAAATAAATAACAGTCTTTCTTATTTTTCTTGGACATTTGATGGACTGATGTTTTGTTCATTTTGGTATCCAGTAAAACTAACAACCCCCCCCCCCCAAAAACAAAACAAAAGAGGACAAATTTGAATGCCCTGAAAGTCGGGTCCTTTTTCGAAGCTCCTGACCTTTCTGTTATCAATGGGACAAAAAGAAAAGAAGAAGAAAGATTATCTACCCTGGGGTCTTTGGTCCCATGAGCAACATTTGCAAAGCTTAATTATTCCAATTAGCACTTTCAGGGTTCAATGTCATACATTATGTGAGTAAAGTTTTCAATTAAGCATCAGTAAGCTACAGTGTGGGGGTGAACTGGAATACATTATCAAGCTGAACCATGATAAATATTGCACAGAAGAAGAGCAGCTATTAACAACCATTAAACATTTCAAAAGCAGACAAGACTGAACTAGAACTAGAGAGCAAGAGAGGGAGAGAGACAGACTGATGTTGTTAACAGAGATTAATAGAGATTTATTAAATGAAAACGTCTGGGCTGACTTTGACTGTAATAAATTGGTGAAGGACCATGTCCTTAGCAATATGAAAGCTCAGACAGGCAAATAGAGAGCAAGAAACACCAATACCATACCTGACATTAAAGTCAGAGTTTGTCTACTGGAACAATGTCTTTGTTTATGCAATCCGAAACCCACAAACATTAATAACCGTTAACACACTATCATGCTATCACCATGCATTTAAATGGCATAGAAATACATGCTACCATAAGTAAATAAACATCCGGCACTGTCTTCCTCCACAGATGACACAGACGTACACAAAATGGAGTCTCCAGCTAAGCTACATTGCCACAGATTTTTGTGGACATATCAGCACATCCACAACATAGGTGTCATAGCTCTGAGACACTAGATGCAGTCATACTCAATGAATTAGAATACTGAAAAGGTCATTTATTTTAGTAACTTAGTTCATCAAGTAAGTTAATTACACACAGATTGATGTTTTGAAGCCTTTATTTCTCCTGCTTATGATCACTTGACGCTTACAGCTACACAAAACAAGATATTTAAGATTCGAATTTTACATCAGACCAATAAAAAAATATATTTTAAATACAGAAATGTGGGTTTAATAAAAGGTATGTTTAGAGGTTGCTATTTTCAAAAGGTACTTCGAAAAGAACAGGCCTCATTAGAGCACATTCAGACTGTATAAGCTCCACTGATATGGATTTATGTTAGTACCAAGCAAATGTTGCAGTAATGACTAAATAAAAATATTACTTGATCTCAAGCTATGCTATGCAGACACTCAGTCTGTGTTGATGAATATTCTCTCAACTCAACATGCTAAAATCTTTAACTAATGATTAGTCAATCATAAAGTATGCAAAACAAGCCAAAAACAAATTAGTACAGTGCTGCAATGGCAAACATACCCTGTCTTGGCACAAAAGAACACTATGAATGTTACATCAATAACCCCAAAACATATGCACTATACAAAACAAGAACACATCAATGACATGACAAAACTTTTGTTCTCGAAAATGTTATTTCATTGAACATGGTCATGCATTTTACAATACACCAAGATACATGATAACTAAGGAAACAATGTAAGTGCATCTTAAGAAGAACGCCTTCACCACCCTTAAGAAAAAAAATCTTATTGAGAAATTATGAGTTAAATAACTCATATTAGCCTTAGTTTCTTTGCCAAGAGCCTCTATGTGGGCTTGTTTTAATTTAGCATTTGGTCTTTTTGGATTTTTTAATGAATGAAGAAATTAATGAAACCAATATCCTACCAACATATGAGTATATATCAAAATAATGAATCAATACAAAGAGTCATTTAGGAATGTCCTAAAAGACATTGATTATTTAATGTTCAAATAGTGTTGAGATCTGCCACATACGTATTTTGAGACACTGCTATTATTCTTGTCCTTCCCACAGGAAACATAACAAATCTCAATCCACAGTCCAACAGCCCAGAAATATCTTACACAGTAAATAAATCAAAAAGAAAACAAGTGACATAGATAAGGAAAGGGATATAAAACCCTGACAAAAAATGTCAATACCCAAGTCAATATCTTGTTTGCATCATGAGGCTACAAAAAGTGGCACAGCACGAAAAGCAAAAAGTCACTTTTTCCACTATGAATCCATGGGAAACATTTCTCCAAGAAAGTGTTCTCTAATCCAGCTCCAGGATGTCAGTTATTCTCTTAACACACCCTAACAGACAGACACCATAGACTTTGCAGCATTATTCACAGTGCGACACAAACTGTGTGCCCTTAATTTACACTTGCTGGGTAGAGAAAGAGTAACGCAGTAAGAAGGTCTTACCATCCAGAAGAATGACGGCTGCACTTTTCTTACAGTACAAGACAGATCTCTGTTCTCACTGACCTTATTTGTTCACACAATAAATCATAATGCAATCATCCAGTCTATAACTGTTCCTCAAAAAGCCAAATTCATTGGGACAACAAATAAATTAAGTTTAGAAAAAGATAAAAAAAATAATGGTTCCTAAACAGATTCCAAATTGAAAGTGAACTTTTCCAGACCTAAATGAGTGTAGTTCTCAATTCATTTTGCCAATTTTTAAAGTACAAATACAAACTGTCATAACTCATTTACTGCAGATATTTGTACTGAGGTTAGACTTTAAATAAAATAATCTGCAAAAAACAGAAAAGAAAAAAGCATTAAGGAAGCAAAGAATGAAAGGAAAGGGATGAAAGGAGGAAAAGTTGAATAAAGGCAGCAATAAAAAAGTAAGAAATAAAAAAACTGAAGGAAAGTAGTTGGTAAAAACTGTAGAATAGATGTTTTTAAGTCTTACTGTATTTACAGTAAGATAAAGGCTACAGAAATACACCTATATGCCTTTTATGTTGAGAAAGTGGATGACATCAAGCCTAATCTTTGCAAAGTTGAATCAAAGCGTTCAGTGTAACTTTCAATGGAAAGTTACATTAAAACTAACAGTGTTTGTCTATAATACACAACAGCAGGTTCACGCTGCGCAAAAAGCAAATAGAAAAAAAAGAGCTGAAGTGTTGCATATGTAGAGAGTTGAAAAAAATGGCTACATGGAAAAAAAAACTTTCTTGAAATAATACCCCCCTATTTTTGGTTATATTGTGTACATGCAAATTTTATATGTCCAGTAGAGGGCACTCTCGTGCCACTATGGATCTGCCAGGGAGGATGAAGTTTCCAGTTCTGGGCATGCGCAGCTCAGAATGAACGAGCTCTGGCCCAGACAACACGCTAATCGCTGTCTCCTCTTTGATTCACGGGCACGATAAAAGGCAACTTTCATAAGCCCAAAAAATGTATTTCAATGTAATAAAAATATGTTGAGATTATTACTGCAGTATTTTAAGTGACTGATGATACGTGTAATTTCAACAGTTTTATAGTTAGCTTTAGCCTGTGTTCGGAAGATCATGTTTTCTGTTAGAGCCCAAACTGATTGTTGTATGTATCTAATAGACATAATCAGTCACTGCTGTTGTGTCTGGATTTAAACATTGTTAAAATATTAATCTGTCAGTAAGTTTTTGTGTGAGGATTTCTTATAACTGTATTTTGTGTGTGTGTGTGTGTGTGTGGCAAGCTCCATAACGTTCATAATCACCAGTTGTGATTAGATGCAACGCTTTTTGTCTGTTTTGTTCTTTTAATTTAAGATCCGATTCTCTTTTGTAAGTAATTTTGTGTTTATCATGTTATTTTATTTATTTTCTGTGTTTAAGAGAAAAAAAGGTGATTGGTTCCCTTTTTTTATTTGTACCGATTTTATTTTTCTTTCTTTGTAAGTACATCGTTGATTGTATTTATGTATGAATTGTATTCTTTCTTGAAAATGCGCAGCTCAGAATAAACGAGCCCTGGCCCGACAACACGATGTCTCCTCTCTGATTCACAGAGTATTGGTGCACAGTGCTCTTCAGCCTGGGTGGCGCTTGCTGCTGGCCCAGGTTCCCCTAGATCTGGTGCCGGTAACACATAAATGCTCTGATGGGAACATAGGAGCTTACCTAAAACCTATATATTGAGTGAAGATCAAACGTTTACTGGAGGATACATTTTTATTGATAAATTCACATAGCTCTCAGTTGTGGAAAAGCCAAACTGGTTCTTTTCTGTGTTTTTGTAGAACCAGTTAAAAAGTTAAAGCTTTTTAATTGAATTCAAATGCAGATTTTATAACTTTCTAAAGTGTTCTATCTTGTCTACTTTCCGTATGTGCAGCAGTCATCAAATCTACTTTAGTGCTGTTCTCTTCCTCTGGTTTTGTTTCAAAGATACCTGTGTTCAACTAAATCTTCCAAGACATTGTTAGCTCATAGGTCAGATTCATATTTCTGATGTGTGACCTCAAAGCTGATCAGTTTAAATGCATTTATGTGACTAAAAGCTCTTAACTAGTTTCACGGTTTAACTAGTGCCTAGACTATACTTTGTCACAGCTGGTTTAAGTTAAGAGTATGTGACATGCTGTTATACCCCAGGTCCTCTTTAGTAGACATTGTTTACAGTCCCAGCTGAAATTAAAATCTGAGGTCTACATGGGCAAAGGCAGTTTTATAAAGTTTATTTGTCGGTTGACTAATGCAAGTTAGTTTTGTTCTACCACATTTTCCAAAGAAAGCATGTATACTATTCATTAAATTTTATTTTAAGGTTTGCAATAACCAAACTTTCAGAAGTCAGTTCATCAGGAGTTCTTTAACTGTTGCTGACAATTTTATTTTTACAAGACCTGCTAATAAGCTTGCCAGTCAATTGAAAGCATCACAAATAAACTGTTTATGAGCTATATACAGTTTACTATGTATTCACCGAGACTCAGAGCACATAAGTATCTCTTCAAAGCAAGCTTTAGTAGAGAAGTACTTTCATATTAGTGACAGATCACTTACTGAGTCTAGTCTTAAATTCATGGTGTGAAGAGGAAATGAAATCAACACATGAGTGAGCAAGAGCTGCAGAGGGAACAATGAAGAAGGGATGAATGCACTGCTTGATTTGAGGCTGAAATGAAGGCTAGTCACAATATATTAAAGGGAAAGGAGACGGAAATAAATGTTTATTGTTATTGTACACATATTTGCTTCCCTGCCTTGCTTCCACAACAATTATACATACATAAAGGGATTGAGAAAGCCCAGGAATTCTGTAAAACTTATAACTGCATCAAATCCAGACAAGATCATGTGAGGTTACTGACATGAAATCCAAAATTAAAAAAGAAATAATAAAACCAGAAAAGCCTTTTCAGATCTATTTTTAAATATGTTTTTGACTAAATATTATCCTTGCCATATTCTCAAACAATAAAGACTAAATCCACTCTGGCTCCCTGAAAGTCCAAATCCCTTCACCATGTCAGGAAATTAAATCCCACAGTCTGAAGCCTCTTTCACACAATCACAGATTTTTCCATTATTCTGGTGGGAACTGAACATGTCTGTCATGTTTGAATAACTTCACTGATTTCATAACATTTTAAATATGGATTTCTGTCTGTGTTAGACCAAGTCACTGATATACATCACCTTCAACTCCTTAGAAGTGTGAACTTTTGCTATCACATATACCAGTAAATGTGTAAATGTGAATTATCAGTGTGTAAAGTGTCTTACTGTGAAGAGAAAACAATGACTCTATAAGGGTGTTTGTATTGTATACTGTGTATACCAACTTGTTTGTAATTTAAATTTTTTTTTAATATTTCCTTGTGTTGGAAAAATAATTTTTTGTTTCAAAACGTTTCTTAATTGAGTGAAATGAGTTAGAAATATCTAAGCAGCAGAATGAGAGGAGCTACTTGAGTTCAACAAATTGCTAGTGAAAGTAGCTTTAGTACTTTTTCAACTATCTCATTTAGAAACAAAAACTGGATCTTCCTTTATGAAAGGAAACAAGATCATTCTGTCCCACAGTTCTTTGAGCTGTAATCCTTCAAAGTGACACTTGTACAGCCTTATTACTCAGGATCCATACAAATAAACCGTTAAGAATGAATGGCCTATTAAAGATTATACCACAGCATCTTAATCAGAGTCCAGAATTTGACTAGGCTGCTCCAGACCAATTTCTTATGTGTTTTATTTATTCAGAGGTGGACATTCTGGTGTTCTTTAAAATATTGCTCTCCTGCATAATTAAGGAATGTTTGTGCTCAAGGTCACAAACTTATTGCTGTAAATTCTTATTCAGGATTTTGTCCTACATAGCAGAATGCATTGTTCCATAGACCATCACACCATACTTTTGGCTGTCACTATGTTGTTCTGTTTTAAAAATGGTGTTTTATATCAGATGTTACGGCCTCCACATCTTACACCCCTGTCTCGTCAGTCCATATAATATCTTCTCAAAACTCTTGGGTATCATCATTATATTTTCTGACAAATGTCACATCAGCCTGTGTGTTGTTTTGATTCAGAAGCAGGCTTCCATGCATGCCATTTTCTTTCCAGTCTCAGTGTTTTTCTTATTACTGAATGATGAGCCCTGGGCTTATCTGAGGTTAGTTAGATCTTTAGTGCTTTAGATGATGTTCTGGATGTTTTGGTGACATCCTGGATGACTTGCTGTCACTCTTGGAGTAATTTTTGTAGGCTGGCCATTCTGGCCGTAGACTGGCTTTGTAACCTTTCCCAGACTGATAGACGTCAATGACTTAGTTTCTTGTGAAGATTTGCATTTCTTTTGATTGGGGCATGATGAGGTGCTTTTCTAGATCTGTTAGCCTACCTCATGTTGTCAGACAACTTCTGTTTAAGTGATTTCTTGATTCTACAGGTCCGGCAATAAGGATGGATGTGAGTAAAGGAGTTTAACTCAATATGGTTAATCACAATTAATTTAGGCTTTAGAAAGGACGTGACTACTTTCTCACAGGGGTGCTGTTTTAGGTTTAAGGGACAATTACTTCATTACACAGGGCCAAGTTGGTTTGGATAGCTTTCACCCTTAATAAATGAAATCATAATTTGAAAACTGAATTTTGTATTTACTCAGGTTTTCCATTTTTGATATAAACAAATATTACTGTAAACATTTAGATATTGCAAAAATGCAAAACCAGAAGAAATCTCTAAGGGGGGAAGAACTTTCACAACACTCTATCTTATCCTACTCTTGTTCTCTGTACCTTCTTAACCCAATTTATGGTTGCAGGGGGCATGGAACCAATCCCAGAGGTCAAAAAAGCCAGTGATCTCTCTTGAGAAACCTAATCATGTATTAGCCTTGTCTTTGGGGATTCTCAAGCACTACAGACATTTAGGAAATTCAGTTCTGTGATAAAACTACAAACTAACAGCAGCAAGTAAACAATGAGATAAAAAAATTCAGTGACAATTGGCTTGACCTCAACGGCTCAAAAAGTCATTGAATTTAACTTTTGTAAAGATCCTCCTACAATCACTTAACAATAGACAAGGCTGAGTCATAGATATACCCTGGGACATTAATTGATCATAGACTCTATCTTCAAACAAACGATGTATGTTTCCTCTCGAAGCTCTTTTTTCAGAGGAAACTTTACACTCTAGGGGTTATCTAGCTTGTCTGCTTGTTTTTACAAATGTTTCACTAGATCTGTATATCAGCTTCAGTTGAGGACTCAGCTCACCTTTCAACAAAATCCGAACAATGGATACCAAAACAATCAATGTGGAGCAGAAAAAACACTGATCCAGAATCTTTAACAGAAGGACTTAATGAAATGTGATGCATTTAGCTTCAGAAACCACCCACCTCTTGCAAAACTAAAATTATATTTTTTCTTCTGTCTTTAGACACTGGTCACTTTCATTCAGGATTAAACAAGGCATGAAAAGGTTAATGTATGGATTGATCAGGCTTATGAAAGGGCAGCTTTATTTATTTGGTTTATTCCACTTTTCTGTCTAAGTGAAGATTTACTATACAGTGCAAATTGTCACAGCACTTTGACCCCAGAATAAGACCACAACTCAAAATTACAAATTAGTCTGAATGTGAATAGTCTCTGTAGGGTCTTTGAGAAGTCTCTTACAGTTACGTGTCACTTATACCTATTATCTCAGTAGAGACATAATTGCCTCCACTGAAATTTGGCTGTTCAAGTTTGCTATAATCTAGTGATCTTTCAATGGCCATGAAGGTTGTGGAGACCATTGGCCCGTCTTCTGATGTAAAGGGGGCTTCATATGTCATGTTGTAGTCTTCTTAACTGTATTGTAAATTAGTTTTTCTTGTGTTTATTTTTTTTAGATCTATTTTGTTTTTGCAAGTTTTACCACTGTTGATTGTTGTTTGCCACCAAACAGCTAACAATACCTAACGCTAAAAGCCCTAATAGAAAAATAAGTACTTTAAATTGAGTAAAATATTGAAAAGATACCAAAAAAGTCAATATCCGCATGTATGATGGGAGCATGGGAGTGATCAATTAAACATGCTGCTTGTTTATAAGACTGATAAATCCATTAATATTTTGTACCCAATGTGTGAAAAGAGCTAAACAATCTAACACATTTTCTTCAGAGTAATGATGCTTATGGTCACTACCGCAATCTTTCCTGTGGCCCCCAAGGTGTGATTTATCTGTGTTTGTGACAGAGATATGTCACTGTAGTAATCGTCATTTGGCCCCTCAAGCATGCCACAGAACATGCTCTGCCATGGTCCCCACAGAAATGTAGCATATCATTTCTCTAGTTTAGAACCATTCAGCTATCAGCCCTCAAGCTTATAACTGAACGCTTGCTTCCAGCCGGAAATAAAACAATATATCTCTTGGAGAATGGGACCAGGATCAAACAATAGACATGGCATGCTTTGCTTAGCACATCACTGTGCAATAGGAAACAAAACATAGCATAGTATTCATATACAAATGAGCTTGCTATTAATTTTATCTGAGCTTTTTATTGGTAGTTGTGATTAAACTGAATTCCCTGCACTAGCTACATTCTCTGCTTTGTCATTCATAATCACACACACTAAGGTATCTCCTTGTAGCTGCAGTTTAAAACATGTCCCACAACTGCAATAAAATGCATGGCCATCAACATCCCCAAGATGTCCATCTACTGTGGATTGGATCTTATGTTTCAAATTTTCATATCAATGCCTGCCAGCAAGTAGACACAAAAATAATGCATTTCCCTGAAAGGATTTTTTTTATTTAATCTTGCCCCTTCAGCACTTCAAAACAACTTGTCAGTAGCTGTCAGTTTAAATTAGCAGAGCAGCCCTCTATGGCACTGTTTTCTGACTGGTAAATCTGCAGGCTGTCTCCATCAATCACGGAGCAGGACACACACACACACACTCACACACAGAATCATGAACACACTTCCAGATTATTCCACAATGCTGACAAATGCTGGCATAAACACAGACGCAAAGTGCTTCTGCACTTTAACTCCAGCAATCGAACTTTATAGCAAACAAAGCGTTTGAAAATGATTAGATTATAGTAGTCTGTCTGTTTCTACAAAAGCTGCCCTGCTCGTGTTCTCTTTAAAGGGTCAAAGCAAATAAGTTCTTTTTTTTTATTTTTAATATTATCCCTGGGGAGGTGCAGATTCCAAAAACTCTTCAAGTATGCAGAGCACACACACTAACACAAACATGTAGATTGCAGAGATTCTCCCCAGGTACACCAGCCAATCATTGAGTATTTACACCATGTAGCCTTAAGAATTGAGAATATAGGCTCGGCCTCACTTTTCTAACCAAACAATGCTGATCCGTTATAGCATGCACTGAGGATAGCAGAGTGTTTAAAAGCAAACGGTAAACATAGATGCTTTGGACCACATGAATTGTCGGGTCTTCTCTCAATTGATCAAGCGGGGCTCAACAGAGGATGATATAGTACTTGGGGATTCCTACTAGCGATTGTAATTTCAGGGCACAGTTTTATCAGACTAATCTGAATATTCTTTGCAATACAATTTTTTTCATTCTTCAGTTTGTCTTAAAGATACTTCCCTAATGGGTCTTTCATTTCAATAACCACTGCAAAACAATAACAGAAACAATGTTTAGTAATGAAGTAGTAATTTCCAAAGCAGGATCAGAAAAAATACAAATTTGTTTTAAGAAATGGGCTTAAAAAAGCCTGTGACTTCAGCTGGCTGTGTATCTGAGCCAATGATGTCACACCAGGCAGACATAATCAATATTTGACAGTAAGCTTCAATAGTAAGCAGTAGGTTTCCTGGTGGTCAGCTGGCTTCAGTAAGCTCTGGAGGAAAGAGCATTTTTGAGACATGTGCCTCTTTTCCACTAGTTCCTACTCTGTGTGGTTCAGTATGGCTCTAACTGCTTTTTGGGCTTTTCCATTGGTAAATGTTATGTGGAATGTTACTATTTTAATACCTATTTTGCTTGTGGTCCAAGCAAGCGGACCTGTGCTGAAGCACTGTCACATATTTGGTAGGAGAGCATGTCACTAGTCACAGCATATTTTAATAACCAATATCTTTAATCTTCATTAAATTGTTGTACATTGGGTATATTGCAAATATGACTACAATAACAAGCTAGCATTAGATAGCGTTAGCCCCATAGAATTAAACCTGCCCAAAATTGCCTCATTAGGGTAGAATGAATAAGACATGAGCATTGTACCAGTAATTCAAGGTGCTACTCTTATAGACCTTTCAGGACAGTGCTGTGACCTTAGGTAACTTCACTTGGTCAAGATTAGATTCATTTACATTTTACACCCAAGGATATTAGTCAACTGATTACATGAATAAAGTAAGTAACCTTATTTTACATTTTTTTATTAACTTTTTTCCAAATGGCACTGGCATTTCCAAGATAACAATTCAAGAATTTATCTGTGGTTCAATGAGATTTGGACAGCACTTTTATAAATGTATTTGCCACCACAGAATAGAGATGCCACAATCCCATCCTCAATATAAAGCGGTGAAAATACCATCTACGGACTGAAATATTTGCTGTTACATTGCATGAGAAAATCATGGATTGTGTATTAAATAGGATACCGATCAACACCAGTCCTGCTTAAAATACATGGTTTGGAAAATATATGGATCTCAGAAAAAAATTTAAATACAAAAACAAAATGGAGAACGGAGTTGATTTAAAAAGCCCCAATTAAATCATTCTGAAATTTCAAAAAGTAAGGACAGAAACAGGAGAAAATAATTCTTATTATGCATTAGAATCATAAAATAATTACAAATTGTCTTATAAAGCAATTATTACTAATATCATTATTATTATATCTTATAAAATAAAAGACAAATAGCTAACGGCTATTGTCCTAATAACATCATTATACTGTACATCAAAAGGATGCAAAAGGTGAACATTAAGAATTAGTGTCTGTCCAAAACACAAATAATACATTTACTAACATCTGAGGAGAGATATGCTAGTCTGTATGCGGCCTGCTTATTTAGGCATCCTTGCCTCAGAATCCAGTTTATTCTTTCCTGCTTGGTAAGCCTCATGTACCCTGCACTGCACGTCCCTATTTTCACATTTAGTAGATAGGATTGATACCACAGAATATGTTCAACAGATCAAAATCATGGCCATTTCATATCTGTAGATAAAATAGCCTGTCTGATGTGATATTCTAAGGCTTGTGTTGCAGTTCCACAACATTTCCCTTCAGTATTATGGCTCCATCACAGCAGTCTGCACTTTCTGTATCCTACAGAGGCCATTACTGATTGTATGATAATACATAATTTAATCTTTTTACTTCTTTTGAAGTAAAACCAAAATGAATAAAAATAAGTGAAAAGGAATGTGACCTAGTGTATTCTGATACTCGCATCCAAAACAAAGCAGTTGTTTAATTCAAACCAAACCAAAGATTAAAAACCACTTTTTTCTATGACTACACATAAATATAGGCATACATAAACAAACTATGAGTTTAAAAAGTCAATATGTAAACACCTAAAGATATTTAAGTCAATCATACATTTGGATTTACTTTTACCAACTACAGAAAGATGGAACAATGCACAGCACTGTATCATCAGCTTTATAGATCAGCAGTCACAGTTACATAAACAACAAACCTGAGATACAAATAAAAGCTTTCAGATCATATTTTCATTCTGTGATCTACATGTGTTCTTTGTATCCTGCCACCATCTGAAAGATGTTGATATGGAATTGAGGGATAAAATTAGTCCACCAACATTAAGGAGACTTAACAGCCATGGCACAAAAGGTTAAAACAGAAGGATAAATGAGAATAAAAAGCAAAGACAGCAGCAGCAGCTCAACAGCCTGGCTCATAAACATCAAATGTCCTCCACCTTAAATCTAATCTGAGAAATATGTTATTTAGCAGAATTTACTGCAAATATCTTGTTGAGGATGAAGCATAATACCTTTGCTTGTATTTGAAGCTAAGCTATATATGCGTTTCAACAGGGCAAGAGGATTGCAGCACACAAGTAGGACAGATAATGTTGAATACAGGAGAAATGCATGATACACATTATATTCATACTACTTAGGTGAAGTTATATATCACCACTGCATCTGAAAACACACAGCTTCATGATTCTTTCAGACTGACTTGTTTAATGTGAGTAGCAAAGTCATCCAAAATGATAGCTCTGTGGTTGTGTGCATTTTGTGAAACTAAGATCTGAACTCAAGGCATTCATTGCCCATAGATTTAGCACAAAACGGTAGTGAGTGAGAATAATTTACGGGTAGAGCCGTGAATTGGAGTAAGGGAGAAACAATATTTATGAAATAATCTGGCTATGTGGTTCTCTGACAAATAGAAAAATTAGCATGTTTAAGTCAGTTAGTTCTGTATTGTGTAATTAATTATTAGAGTAAATGGGGAAGAGGGTTTATCATTAAATTATTATTAAAGCTACCAAGCATTTTTGAAAACATTTAATGTGTGCTAGTGTGAGCTCAGAACATAACCTCTCGTATGTTGTAATTTGACAGGTATTCAGTCTAATTTATATACAAATGAAACTGTGATTAGTTTCAAAGAAGGCAAAGGAGAAACTAAAAGAAAGTAAAATTATGTGTTATGTGAATCATGCCAATAAGGTTTCGAAAGATTACTATAGATCTTGTAAAGGTTTTCTTAAATGTGTTTGAGCATGCCATAAACCAATGGTTAACAAGCTTGTTTGTAACACAAATTACCTCTGTAAATAATTTTTACATCTGTTGTGTTTTTAAAAACACAAAGATGTTTTCATCTATTTGCTCTGCATGTATGGATAATGATTGCAGTTCAACTATTTTTTGTTGTTGTTTGTTTTAATGAACGATCCAATTTTACCAGTTTCCACATGGAAAAGTGGAAAAATTCCTAGAAAGAGAATTAGAGATTTCTCACCAACTCTCATCTCAATATCTAATATGGCTGCCCCATGTTAGAAACCACATAGTAAACTGTTTACTTCAGTACTGACAGTCTTTATCTTATCACAGTGCTGTACAACCTCTATTAGTAAACTCTGTAAGTTTCTTTAGTGTTTGAATACATAAAGAACAAACACAAACATTGCTGCCAGTTAATCTTCCACATAGTAGTTAACTTGTCAAGCACAGCAGTTAACATATCCCACAGGTTTGCACCTTGCAACCGGAACATGGTAAATTGGGTTTGGTATTCCCAGATCCAGGAGGATTTGTTTTTGGTTCACTGTGGTCCACTTAAGTCTAAACTGGCAGTTCTTGGAATATTTTCTGCTACGCTTATTTCTGAGGTGTTTCTGTTTATTTGTAGAGATAATGTTTTGCGTAAACATCTCATCCTTTTGGTTGTGTCTTGTTAGCTCTTTATCAAGTGTTGATTAGCTTTGTATTTACTTTTAAAATGATTTGTACTCAGTGGTACTCAAAAAAAAATTGTATCAGCCACTTACAAGGTTAATGTGAAACTAATTGAGTACCACTAAGGAGTTTGAGAATCATGGCCATAGGCATTTCATTAAGACCTCAGAAAATTGAGGCAAAATATGCATAGCCTGTGGTGTAGCGGCAGAGAGGGTAAATTAATCATTTATTATGAAATCAGATGTACTGCTTATATACAATCAAAATTGGTTATTATGCAGAGGGAAAAATACTATGTTATATTATTAACCACTTTTAGATTTGTTTAATCAACGTAAAACCAAATGAATGAGACATCATGTCTCAAGATTTGTTATGATCGGACCACAGAAGACAACTAAATGTGAAATGTTTTTCTTCATTGAGCAAAGGCACAGACTGCTAATATGATTCCATTTAAACCTTCATGCTGTGCTTCACTAATCAGCGTAATAGAGAATGTCAGAATGACAGATTTATAGAAGGAAGAAACAAAACAATTATATATCTGCGACAATTTTTTCCCCTGATAATTTAATTCTGTTTTAGTATGAAGCATTCCAAGTCCAAGTAAAGATACTGTTTGAACCTGTCTTCCCGAAGGTAAGACATTACCACAATAATAATAGAAGTAAAGTGCAAACATGGTTTTCCAATTAATTGCTTGTTTATTTTCTTAAAAGCCATAATAGGCAATAATCTGAAGTGCAACGCTTCATCAAATATGGAGCCATTAAGAGACCTTGACATTCACATTCTCCCATATTTTGGCTCTTGCACTGAGTCGTGTTCAAGTCCTTTACCAAACACATACAGATATTCATAAACACCATTAAAAACATTCCTACATATTTTACATAATGTAACTTTCACTAATGTAATGAGAGCATTAGACATATTTCCCTCTTCATTTTGAAATTATCTCATACTTGATTGCAAATGGAGCCAGCACGACACTCAGTTAGGAAGGAGGTGATCCATTGGAGCCCTTACAGTAATAACTGCACCTGCTGAGGTTGCAGTCTGGCGGCATGGTTTTATGCCGCACCGTGACATTAAAGATTAATGTAGACAAACAAGGAATTCCTTGAGATTTGAGGTGCACAGCACAATTGCTGAGAGGGAATGAGTAAATGACCTTTGTGTAGGAGCTGCAAAAATTACTATGCTTCCTTGTTCAGGAAGATAATGAATAAAGAAATAAATTTAGATGCAGTGTTGATCGACAAGACCGTATGGACTCTTTGTCAGCCTAACAAGGTAAAAAACTGGGATCAACTTGAATGCTTGAAACATTTAAATCAGTTTGGCTTTGTTAATCGAACAAAATCACAACATAAGTCACATAAGGGCAATCATTATCGTAAGGTCAAGATCTTACTCCCTACAGGAGAAAAAGCAAACAATTTGCTTAGGGCAGGGGTATACAACCTGTGGCTCCTTCCACAATGGCTCTTACAAACATTGGGAAAAAATCATAAAGAACAAAATAATGTTTTTAAATATAAATATAATAAATCCAGAGTTTGCATTTGTAGAAAATGCTGGTTTTCTTGTCAGTAGGTTTGAAACTGTGCTTTTTTTAAACAGTTTTCCACAAGTAACATCTTATAGAAGAAAATGTTTCCATTCTCCTTTTGCAAAAGCTTTATATTTTTCTTAATTTTAAAACGTAATAATAGAAAGAAATTGTGGTTCTTTAAAAATAACACATTTCCTATAGTAGATATCAATCAAAAACTAAAAATGGTTATTTAAAAAAAAAAAAAAAGGTCATGTAACTCTGAGCCGTTCTGCTCTAAGTAAGTTTTATCAAGGTCGACTGAGGGCTGAAATGACTCTTTGGACTGAAAAGGTTGGAGACCCCAGCCTATGAGCAAATAGTTGTGACAATCTATTGTTGCTTTATTTCTGAAGCGAAGTTGTCACATTTAATCTAGCTCAGTGTTAAGTACTGGTACTCACAAATTGCTTAAAAGTGGGTTTATTGTTTCTTGGAAGCCAGTTGTACAACTTATTCTGCTTCTTTAATTAGTATCTGACCTACAGTACAAAACAGAACCTGAGAGAAGATGGATGGATGGATGGGAATTACACAACTGCATAAGGAATTAAGTCTGGAAGTGCAAATATTTGGCATACTCTCTTTTTTTCTGTACCTTAACATAAAAAAAATATAAAATCAAATCTACACTTTTCCAGAGTGCATAGAATCCATGGCCAAGTTTCTTGACTGAAATGAATGATTGGAATAAAGGGTAGGACACAATAGACCCGAATCAATGTATATTTAATAAATTTACTTTAATAACACGGAAAGATGGAAATAGATTTTGCTGGGATGTTGTTTACTGTTATGATTCTTACCTTTGGGAGAAAATGTCCCTGTAGGGGCTGCCGTGCTGCATGGCGATACCATATCCACGGTCTGGCGCGTTGCTGCTTACAGTGTAGAAGGAACAATCCTCATCATTATTGGAGACATACTCGAGCACTGCTGCATCCCACACAAAGCCAAAGCGACCATATTTCACCTTAATGAAAGGAAAACAGAAAAATATATTGAATACATGATTCCAATGTTCAAAAAGTTGTGTTTTTACTTTATCATACAGCTAGAATCCTACAGAGTATCTGAATTAGTCTGATAGTCAAGGCTGGCTTTCCTAGTTTAAAAATTAACTCATTTAAAGTTTTTGTTTTTTTTGTCATGGTTATACTCATTAAGCAAGGAGAATTTTGTTAGTACTAATTTACCCCAGTAAAAGAGACTTACTAACTGCATTCTATCAGCGATTTTGTTTTGTCCAATAAAGTAAAATTGCAGCCCGAATGCACTTTTATGTGCTGTGGACTAGTGCATTTAACAGCAAAGCAACTTTTCTGTTCAATATTCTCTCAACTTTAAATATATGTGATCTAAACAGCCTTTTTATAACTTGTTTATCACACACTATGGAAATCTCTAAAGTGTGAGATTGTTGTTGAGAAAACCGACTTAAAATGAGAATCCTAGTGTAGTTCGTGGGAACTTCACATCCTGTCGGTAGCATTCAATAGAACTTTAATTTTCCCAAAAAACCCCCCAAAAAATAAGGAGCTGTGATATTCCCATTAAAACATCTTTTGATACTTCAAACAGTGATAAATACAGCAGCCAGATGCAGAAAGATACACACAGACTCAGACATACACACACATTTTCATAATACATTATTTTGGACCTGGTGTGTCATTAACTTTAATTTTGCTTAATAAAATGTTCAAACCCGTCTGTGTTTTAGAACCTGTGTGTTACCTCACTTGGCTCATGCATAACGACTAATGTCTCAAGGCTGACAAGGCCTTCTGATTGGGTAATTTCAAAGCCTTTAGACTGCTGCAGTGTGCGTGCATGTGTGTGTGTGTGTTTGTGAGGGTGTGTTCATTCCTTTAGCGTTACTTTGATACTTTTTCTTGTATTTGGTTTATGGTCCCTGTTCTGTTACATCTGTGAGATTTTCCTTTGCTTAGATTGTTTCCTTGAATCTTTTTTCAGTTCATTCATGTTTTAGTTACCTCTCCCTGATATCTTGCAATTATGTCACTCAGTCCACATCCACCATGTCAATCAGTCTCCCTGTCACACCGGTGTGACACAGAATTCTCTTCAGCTCTGCTTGTTCCTTCCTGGTTTATACTGCATGTCATGCCAAAGCCTGTCCATGACTGCTGGTTTCATGCTGTGACTGTTATGTTGAAGCCGAGTCTGTCCACGTCCATGTCGGCTAGTCTTTGCCTTTTGTCTTGCTGTAAGTTTTTCTTTTTGATTTATTAAAATCTTCTCTATTTGCCGTTTGCTGCTGCCACCACCTTCTTGACACGTGTCTGTGTATTTGGAGATATGTGTATGTGTGCATGTCTTTAGCATTTCAGTGCAGGATATGGGAAGAGCACTTCTACTGGTTTTGAAAAATAACTTTTTGCCTTCTCAGTATTGCTCTTGAATTGAAAAGAATATCTGATTTTGCAACACAGAAATGAGTGAAAATATATTGTAATTGACTAATATTAATCATAAGGAACACTTCTGTTGCTACATTTATTTGACATGGCTTAAATAAGTCATGATAAGTTGTATATGTAGTGATTTTTTAAATCAGAGATGCTGATATAACTTAAAGCTTTGATAATCTAAGGCATATTGTAATTATACTTTCAGAGACATCATGAATTGTATTAATAGGAATTAAACAAAAAAAAATTACCTTGTTGTTAAAGTACCCTCATGATGCCCAATGAGGTTATCGGTAAGAATAAACATTATTATTGTTATTTTTTTGTTATGTTTTATTATATTATACTATATATATATATATATATATATATATATATATTCAGAAAGTGAAACCCACATTTTATATAGAACATAGAACATTAAACATAGAGTGATATATTCCAAGCCTTTGTTCCTTGTAATTTTGATAATTATGACGTACAGGTAACAAAAACACAAAATTCTGTGTTTCAGAAAATTAAAATACTGTGAAAAAGTTCATTAATTGAACACTCATGGTGTCAAACCCTAATCAGCTAATTAACTCATAACACCTGCAAAGGTTTCTTGAGACTTTAAACGGTCTCTCACACTGGGTCATAGGCTACACAATCGTGGAAGACTGCTGACTTGACAGATGTCCTAAAGACAGTCATCAAGACCCTTCACAAGAAGGGTAAGCCACAAAAGGTCATTGCTGAAGAAGCTGGTTGTTCACAGAGTTCTGTCTCCAAGCCAATTAAAATAAAATTGAGTGGAAAGAAGAAGTAAGGTAAGAAAAGGTGCACCAGCAACAGGATGATCTGCAGCCTTGAGAGGATTATGAAGCGAAATCCGTTCATAAATTTGGGGAAGCTTCACAAGGAGAGAACCGAGGATGGAGTTGATGTATCAAGAGCCTCCACACACAGACAAATACCAGACAAGGGATACTAATGTCGCATTCCTTGTGTCAAGCCACTCCTGAACCAGACACAATGTTAGAAATGTATGTTGCTCAACAGTACAAAGTCCTCTTTCCAGATTAAAGTAAATTCTGCATTTCATTTGGAAATCAAGGTCCCGGAGTCTGGAGAAAGAGTGGAGAGGCACAGAATCCACATTGTTTGAAGTCCAGTGTGAATTTTCCACAGTCAGTGATTGTTTGGGGTGCAATGTCATCTGCTGGTGTTGGTCCACTGTGTTTTCTGAAGTCCACAGTCAATGCAGCCATCTATCAGGAAATACTAGAGCAGTTCATGCTTCCCTCTGCTGACAAGCTGCATGGCGATGCTGATTTTATTTTCCACCAGGACTTGGCACCTGCCCACACTGTCAAAGGTACCAAAAGCTGGTTCAATAACAATGGTGTTCCTGTTCTTGATTGGCTACCAAACTCCCCTGACCTGAACCCCATAGAAAATCTATGGGCTGTTGTCAAGAGGAAGATTAGAGACACCAGACCCAAAAAGGCAGATGTCCTGAGGCAGCTATCAAAATAATCTGGGCTTCCATTACACCTGTGCAGTGCCATAGGCTGATCACCTCTATGCCACTGTGCATTGATGCAGTAATTAATGTAAGAGGAGACCCAACTAAGTATTGAGTGCACTGAAATGGACATACTTTTCAGAAGCCTGACATTTGTGCCTAAAACATAACTTTTTGATTGGTCTAATGTGATATTCTAATTTTCTGAGACACTGAATTTTGGGTTTTCTTTACCTGTAAGCCATGATCTTTAAAATTACAAAGAATAAAAGCTTATATTTTACTCTATGTGGAATGAATCACTATAAAATAGCAGTTTCCATTTCTGAAATGCCTGGCAAAAAATCTTGCACTTTTACAGAATATTCAAATTTTTTTTAAATGTACCTGTGCTCAGTGGCAACCACAGTTCAATATAAGGTATATCTGTGTATCTGTTAGCACCTGAATTTAAACACTTGTGGATGTATGTGTGAGCGCACCTGTGTTTCCCCATAAAAACATCCAATAGCAGATATGAGGACCCACAGACCTGCCCCTTAGGACCCGAGACAAATACACAGAAGATCTGAGACACAGACAACCAAAGGCTCTCCCAGAGCACTGCAGGCACTACACCCCCCCAAGGAGCCCAGGTCCTGCCATGTAGCCACCGAGAGTAAGTTGGTACACACCACAGCCCCCAGTCACCGAGAACCACCAACACACCAGCGGGCAGAGAGACCAGCCACCGGCACAGAGTGAGTCGCAGAGGAGATAGGACCCACATCTGAAAGGGGCTATTTCCTCCCCTGCCCGGTCCCTGGCCCCCAGCGACACCTGTCCCCATCCAGAGAAGGGACCACAAACAAAAGAGGGGTCCACCTGGTCCAAACAAGCTTGCCAACCAGAGCCGTCCCAGGATTAAACAGTCCCAACCCCACAGTTAATTCCGATTTCAATGCCATGAACCTCCCACCCCAATGAGTTCCAACATGAACTTGCACACAGGGCAAGCTCTGCACAAAGCACCGCTCTAAGCAACCCTGCCACATTCCGCCTCCAACCACACAGCTTGTTGCGATTGCAAGGGAAGGGCCTCGCGCAACGACATTCGAGCCTCTGCCCTTAAGCAGACATCACCGTGCCCCGTTTTCGGAACGGACCCCCCAATCCCACACCAAGACGGACCACGTCCGGCTCCCGCACCCAGGGCTGACAGCCTCCACCATGTCCCTGCAACCACAGAAACACACCACATCTCTGCCACTGCAATGACAGCCCAGGGAGAAACACCAACCAGCTCAGCTTGACCGTCACACTTCAGCCAATCCAACTGCCGGCGACCACACATCCAAAAAAGGACAAAACCCTTCACCCCACATGCCGTAAACCCTCCACACGCCACCCTCCAGCGTGCAGCTGTTGCCACATGCCGCCCCAACAGGGACGCCCTCAGAGCTTGAAATTCCCTGTGGAGAACCTCCACCAGGGCAGGATGATCATCCAGGCTGGCTAGATAGAGTCAATAGAGTCCAAGACATCAGCTTAGCTTTTCTCTGGAGATATAGTGGAAATGCTGGCCAAGCCCTCTGAATGGATGCGTTTTAGATGTTGTTGTGGTCATGGATGCAGATTCTCTACGGTTTGGGGGATTTTAGGGTTAAGGTAACACTGTAGGCCACATTAAGATCCTGACATTCTCATAACAAAACAGAAGAAAATTAGATCTTGCAATCAAAGACAATGTGGAAATAATGTGTATTAAACTCACATGTAAATTTAAACTGCTACCAGATTGTGTAACACCAGTGAAAATGCTGGTAGGATCTGTCTCCTCCCATGGTAAGCCCCACTTCTGCTATTAGACCATTAGACATTAGACCTGCTCATGGTATGTAATTGAAAGCATTTATATGCTGCTTATGTTTAGCAGAGAAAAGACTGAACGCACAGATACTGAGATAAGTGTTAGTGTGTAGTGTGCTGCAGTAACCCCAACTGCGGCAGGAGTTTGCGGTGGGTAAACGAAAGCACGCAATTTGATACAGTAACTCCCAAAACACTAAACATGATCTCGGGTCAGAGAACAGTGTTGCAAATAGTTTTTGTGCTGATGGTGCTGATGGTATCTCCACTCTTCCTCCTTTTGTCACTTTCGTACGCCCCCCGACCAAAAGAGTATTTGAAGAATAAATGTTAATTATATATAGCTTCTGTAAAATTCTAGATCTTATTTGTTGTTTACTATTTGGTCTTGAACTCTGGGGTACTTGTTTGGGAGAGTTGGGAGAGTTGAGAGTGGGAATTTAGTTGACCATTGTGTTATAAAGAGTCCTCTTTGAAGTTCAAAGAACAAAAACAATATCCTATCTTTGTGCAAAAGCATTTTGACAATTCTGCAATTAAATTAGGCCTAAAAATAATACCTATAGCAACTTTAACATGAGCATAATCATAAAAAAGGGCTTATTCCAATAAAGAGGATGGTAGTAAAGTGGGTGAAGGAAAATGCTGTTGCCTGCAGCTGTGTTTCATAAAGAGTGAGAGAATGCATGTGAATAGGGAGCACTGATTTCATGCATCAGAACTACTCTACATGCACAGCATCACCTAAATATTGACTTAATTTTGATTAATTACTGAAGATAACAGTCATAGCATGGGTGGCAGCATAAAAGTGATGTCCGGAAGGCCAATCTTCTCCTGTGGTGCAGTGAATTAACAAGTATTTAGTTTTAACTGTAGATCTTTATTGGCAAAGGCCATACTGCAATTAAAGGCCTTTGTATTTTTCTTTGATCTTTTTTGAAATGATCATAAATAACACAAGGATTAGAAAAAAAAACAAACAGAAAGTACGTTAGGTTTTCTAAATGACGTTAATCAGACAACTCCTATACCCTTAAGGTTAAATAAATTGTTTAATAACTACATGTTTATACTGTGTATTTTCATATCATATACAAATATATTGCTGTATTTTTTAATACAATAATCAATGTACTTTTTATGTCTTTTACTTTACACGTTTGGGATATAAAAGCTTTCTTTTAAAATGTATTCTTTACTTTTTGGTAATGAGGAATACTAAAACATTTTATGTGTATGGTTTTACAGTGACAGTCTAATTTACTAAAAGAAAAATCGCTCAGAGACACATCATTTTAATCACGTTTAGGAATGTGAACTTTATTCAGTGGTGTGAAGTCATCTGAGATAAACACCCACCATAAACCCCTGTGACCCCTTCACGCTAGTGGGCAGCATGTCACTTATGTTCACTTAAATAATTAAAGAGACAGAGAAAAGAAACATTGCAAAGGAGCATATTCCGGTTAGACGGCTTGTGTTTTATTTTTTGTAGACCATTATCATTTTTTCTTTACAATATATTTATATTTTCTTCAATAATTATAAAAGCAATACCAAACAAAAACAACACATCTAAAATAAAATTGAATTCTTGTATCATATTGACCACTGTGCTCCATAATGAATATGAAAGATTGCAAAAGGTTTAAAGATTTCCTCAATTTTCAGATTATTACAAAACAATGCATCTCTCCAAGGCACTTCAATGTGCACAGATGGATACATTTTATTAGGTACTGGAACAAGCCAGAAATGTATTTCATGGTACTGAAACGATATCCTGAGTCTGGCTAAGGTTAAAGAGGTGCTGGAGAATCCCACATACAGTAGCTGATGCATTCAGGACAAACCTAACTTAAAGTATACTCGTACTCGTCGTCTTCCGCTTTATCCGGGACCGGGTCGCGGGGGCAGCAAACTCAGCATAGATGCCCAGACGTCCCTCTCCCCAGACACCTCCTCCAGCTCCTTCGGGGGGAGCCCAAGGTGTTCCCAGTCCAGCCGAGAGACATAGTCCCTCCAGCGTGTCCTGGGCCGTCCCCTGGGCCTCCGCCCGGTGGGACGTGCCTGGAACACCTCCTGAGGAAGGCGTCCAGGAGGCATTCGGTATAGATGCCCGAGCCACCTCAACTGGCTCCTCTCAATGTGGAGGAGCAGCGGCTCTACTCCGAGCCCCTCCCGGATGGCCGAGCTCCTCACCCTATCTCTAAGGGAGTGCCCGGCCACCCTACGGAGGAAGCTCATTTCAGCCGCTTGTATCCGGGATCTCGTTCTTTCGGTCATGACCCAAAGTTCATGGCCATAGGTGAGGGTAGGAACGTAGACCGACCGGTAAATCGAGAGCTTCACTTTTCGGCTCAGCTCTCTCTTCACCACAACGGACTGGCACAGCGCCCCCATTACTGTGGCAGCCGCACCAATCCATCTGTCGATCTCCCGCTCCATTCTTCCCTCAGGTCGAGAACCATGGCCTCGGACTTGGAGGAGCTGATCTTCATCCCAGCCGCTTCACACTCGGCTGCGAACCGCCCCAGTGCATGCTGTAGGTCTTGGCTAGAGGGGGCCAGTAGGACCACGTCATCTGCAAAAAGAAGAGACAAAATCCTCTGGTCCCCAAACCAGACCCCCTCCGGCCCTTGGCTGCGCCTAGAAATCCTGTCCATAAAAGTTATGAACAGGACCGGTGACAAAGGGCAGCCCTGCCAGAGTCCAACACGCACTGGGAACAGGTCCGACTTAGTGCCGGCAATGCGAACCAAACTCCTGCTCCACTTGTACAGAGACCAGATGGCCCCCTAGTAAAGGGCCCCCGATTCCAAACTCCTGGAGCACCCCCCACAGGGCATCATGAGGGACTCAGTTGAATGCTTTCTCCAGGTCCACAAAACACATGTGGACCGGTTGGGCAAACTCCCATGAACCCTCGAGTACCCTGTAGAGGGTATAGAGCTAGTCCAGTGTTCCACGGCCAGGACAAAAACCACACCGCTCCTCCTGAAGCCGGGGTTCGACTATCGGCCGGACTCTCCTCTCCAATACCCTGGCGTAGGCCTTACCAGGGAGGCTGAGGAGTGTGATCCCCCTGTAGTTGGAACACACCCTCCGGTCACCCTTCTTATGTAGGGGGACCACCACCCCAGTCTGCCAATCCAAAGGCACTGTCCCCGTCCGCCACGCAATATTGAAGAGGCGTGTCAACCATGACAGCCCTACAACATCCAAAGACTTGAGGTACTCAGGGCGGATCTCATCCAACCCCGAAAACCTGCCACCGCGGAGCTTTTTAACCACCTCGGTGACTTCAGCCCGAGTGATGAAAGAGTCCAAATCTGAGTTCCCAGCCTCTGTTTCCACCAGGGAATGCATGATGGCAGGATTGAGGAGATCCTCCAAATACTCCTTCCACCGCCCAATAATGTCCCCAGTCGAGGTCAGCAGCTCCCCACCCCCACTGTAAACAGTGTTGGCAAAGCACTGCTTCCCCCTCCTGAGGCGCCGGACGGTTTGCCAGAATGGCTTCGAGGCCAATCGGTAGTCCTTCTCTATGGCCTCACCGAACTCCTTCCAGGTCCGAGTTTTTGCCTCTGCCACCGCCCGAGCCGCGGCACGCTTGGCCCCACGTTACCCGTCAGCCGCCTCAGGAGTCCCACAAGCCAACCACAGCACCATAGGACTTCTTCTTCAGCTTGACAACATCCCTTACTGCCAGTGTTCACCACCGGGTATTGCCGCCGTGACAGGCACCGCAGACCTTACGGCCGCAGCTACGGGCGGCAGCATCGACAATAGATGCGGAGAACATGGTCCACTCGGACTCTATGTCTCCAACATCCCCCGGGATCTGGTCGAAGCTCTCCCGGAGGTGAGAGTTGAATACATCCCTGGCCAAGGGGTCCGCCAGACGTTCCCAGCAGACCCTCACTATGCGCTTGGGCCTGCCAAGTCTGTCCGGCTTTCTCCTCCCCCAGCGGATCCAACTCACCACCAGGTGGTGATCAGTGGACAGCTCAGCCCCTCTCTTCACCCGAGTGTCCAAAACATGCGGCCGAAGGTCTGATGATATGACAACAAAGTCGATCATTGACCTCCTGCCTAGGGTATCCTGGTGCCAAGTGCACTGATGGACACCCTTATGTTTGAACATGGTGTTCGTTATGGACAATCCGTGACTAGCACAGAAGTCCAATAACAAAACACCGCTCGGATTCAGATCGGGGAGGCTATTCCTCCCGATCACGCCTCTCCAGGTGTCACTGTCGTTTCCCATGTGGGCGTTGAAGACCCCAGCAGAATAATGGAGTCCCCAGGAGGGGCACTATCCAGCACCCCCGACAGGGACACCAAGAAGGCCGGATACTCCGCACTACCACTGTAGGCCGAAATGATAGTCAGAGACCTCTCCCCAACCCAAAGGCGCAGGGATGCGACCCGCTCATCCCAACACGAGACGGCTGAGCTGGGGGGCGACAAGCAACCCCACCCCAGCCTGCGCTCTCCGACGAGTCCCGACCCCAGGCCTGGCTCCAGGGTGGGACCCCGGCTCTGCCGTACTGGGCCACATCACGTGCCTCGATTTTGTAGTCGTTTGAGGGGTTCTTGAACTTAAAGTATAAGTTCTGAATATTAAGAGAGAGGTGGATGTAAATCAAAATGTACTTTGGTGTTGGAAAAATGTTGAAATAAAAATCCTTGAAATAAAAAGTTCTGTTGTATTATGTTTAAAAACATTGCTTCTCTTTCACATTTCTCATTCTGCTAGTAAAGGCTTGAATTAATTTTTAAGCTGATTCGTATGATTCTTACCTTTTATCAAACCAATGAGGCAAAGTGTAGAAATATACATAAGAGCGACATATTAATGTTGTCTATTCGAGAGAAAGTAGGTCCCTCATCAACAGTTGTGATTCTCAAAACAAACTCATAAACATACACTCTTTCACCACAATGTTTCCCAGCTCTGTGACATATTTTGATTAGTTGCTTTGTATTTAATTTTTAGGACGTCTATCTCTCTTATCCCCTCTCACAAAATATATTAGGTGCTTTTAAAGTGTTCCCAAAATGCAGACATAGTAGAAGACTTTCCATCAGGTTAGTTTTGAACCATAACAAATCAAACGGCATCAATTTTTCTCATCCATTAGATATATTGTCAATTAGAAACACAGACCGTATAAAGTGCAATATAACATGATGTTTCAAAGTATAATGTTAATTTTTTAAATGACTCTTTATTAATGCATATCATTTAGCACCTTTAACACACATTAAATCTGTTGTGTTCAACTGTGGTGAGACAGTATAGATTTCTGTACTCCAGCCTTGGGCAGTTTTATCAGAAGTGTGGGAACAGGTTTAGAAAAGATTGCAAGGTACCATGCCTTCTAGCTTTAGCAACTTACTGTATGCTGGCAGTGTGGGTTGTTTGATAAAAAATAAAAGTGTTGTATTTTCCGAAAAAAGGCCTCAAATATGATACCCTTTACAAAAACAGACATCGCAGAATAGTGGGGTCACAAGTTCCAGTGGCACGAGGCATGATATTAAAACATCACAATATTTTGTCAAAGTCAAATGAAGTTGATGTCGGCATGACACTTTGTCTAGTAATGTCAATATGAACATATGAAGATACCAGATTTAACCTTGGCTTGCTGTATCTATTTGTGAGACAAAGCACTGAGAATGCACCAATTGCTTAACTTTTAGCTGTTAATGACGACAAGGTAAAGTTCACATTTGCTTTTGGGCCTTCTAGGTGTGCCCATCCATCCATCCATTTTTTTTTTTTTTTTCCATACAGGGTCATGGGGGAGCTGGTACCTATCTCCAGCTGTCAGGCGAGGGGTACACTCTGGACAGGCCACAAGTCCATTGCAGGTCAACATGGAGAAAAACAGGACAAGAAACCATGCACGCACCAATTAATACCTAAAGGCAATTTAGAGAGATCACTTTACTGTGGGAGGAAGCCAGAGTACCCAGAGTGAACCCACGCATGCACAGTGAGAACATGCAAATTCCATGCAGAATGACCCCAGACCGGGAGTCGAACCTAGGACCTTCTTGCAGCAATGCAACAGTGCTACTAACTGTGCCTCCATGCTGTCCGTTTGCTAAGCCATGTGGCTATTTTACAGGTTGGTTTTACTCATTCAGGACTTCATTGAATCATCTGTAAACCACTACCCTCACTATGCAGGCAACCAGTACCATGCTCAACAGGTTGTATTAATGCAAATTGCCCAAAAAACATGGAAAAAAATTAAGTTGGGTTGCTGCAATCTACCAGCAGAGGGTGAGTCCAAAACCTGCATGGCTGATCACAATGGCAGCTAATCCATGAACAGGCTATCAGCCTGGGCCCACAGACAATGAGAGGAATTTAAAGAACAAAATCTAACCTAGGAGAAATGGGGATTATTAATTTTCCCAGGAATATTATTAAAATCTCATCTTGTGAGACATTACACCTCTACCTTAGAAACAAGTCAGTGAACAGCTTCCTGGACACTAAGCTTTTTATTGGTAAACAGCGAGGCACAGTGGCAGAAATCATAAATGAAGAAAAGACAAAAAAAGGAAGAAGACTATTTACAGTCATATTCCATAAATTAGAATTTTCTTTCCGGTGAGGCTTATTTGTCAGAGTAAAAGTATCTTTTGAAAATAACAGCCTTGGAGCAGGTATTAAACATACTTTTCATAACGCCCAAATTTCTCTATTTAAATTTTTTATAATTTATTCTCTATTTTAATCTAAAATGTTGTTTTTCATTAGTTGTAAGCAGAAAATCATCATAATTAACAGAAAGGCTTGAAAGCATCAATTTGTGTGTAATTAATATACAATGTCTTTAACTTAGAGGGTTTAGTTTTTTACTAACAGTTCAACTTAATGAATGGGTATATTTTAGAAATTACATCATTGTCATGTCAGATGTCTCCTTACACCCACACGAAGTGGAAAATTCAGCCTTTTTTCTTGCATCATTCCCCTTTGAGTTGTTTGATTTTTTTGAGATGTGAGGTAGGCATGGGCAGAAGAAAGGCAAGCATGAAATCTACTCCTATATGTGTCATGCTATAACCACCATGGATCTAAGGCTTTACTCTACTTTCTAACTCTTACAGACAGTCTGTATGTGTCTGAGTGACATCACTTTGAAACAAACCTTCAATTTAAATCTAGACTGGATGATATAGGACACTTTTGGATGTGAACTGGCATGCCTGCTTTGCTTTACTGTATGACTTGAATAACAGAAGGAAGATCTGACTTTTTATTCCGTCTGCCTTTGTTTTTGTTTCACAATTGCATGAAGCATAACGATACAGGAAGCAACTAGAAAGATTTTTAGTGCCTTTAGAGAGTGTGACTACAAAAGCAGATGTTAATAACAGGGAAGAATTTGACCCAAAAGCCATTTAACTCAAGTTCTCATATATCTACAAATATTTTTCTGTCCTTTAAGCCAGCTAGTTAAGGCTCTGTGCTTACATGCTCTTTCTGTACTTGGTTACCGCATGCTGTGTGCCGCTTTCTTTTGGGCTTTATTTGACGAATCATAGGGCACCACAATGAACGACTGCTCCCCAGCCAAATGTTTCTCTTTCTTTGCTCTGGCTGGATTCATGTAGAAGAGTAAAATCTGAATAAAGATAAGATTAGGTGCAGGGAAATCAATCAAAGCGGAAAAGAGAATGAGACAGCGCCTCCTCCTCTGTGCATCATACTGTATCAATATACATGAGGAAAGTTATTTTAAGACAGGTTCTCTTGTAAAAGGAGAAAAATGTGTTTAAGTAAGTTTCTTTTTGCTTTATATCTCCACATATTCTGCAATGAATTCACCTCTGAGAAAATATGCTATAATCACTATAGGTGATACATCTAAACTGTTTAGGTGTGTTTTCACCATCACTTATTTTATATTCCGAGTAAAATTTGAGGAGACAGATAATTGTTATATGAAGCATGGACAAAAGGGGAAACCCATTAAATTTGGGTTAATAAATCATAACGGTTTTGGCAGAACACTTTCTAATTTATTCGTTCAGAAACAAGTGCAACATTATCTATTTACATATTCCAATTAAAACCACCTGTTATCCTCTTGTCAACAACAAAGAACCATTTTCCTTTCACCAAAAAGCTAAATACAAAGCAACACACTGTCCAAGACTACAAAAGGCTAGTCCTCATTAGGGATCAATACCTCAGGAGGAGTTCTGTCCAGCTGTTTGGTCTAGTGGCACCAGCCGCACTACTCCCTGGAGACACAATATGACAACTTCTTCTCTCCTTTCCTCTCTTTGTTTTCTCAGTTGTTTAATTACCATCGCCTGTCATCAGCTGTCTTTGTCTCTTCAGGATGGAGGACTTTGAAAAAAACAAAGGAATTAATCGCCTATTGCCACGCTCAATGCAAATCTTTATCCAAACCCCGTTATGTCGATGAGATATGCGATAGTGAAGGAGAGGCGTAATTGGAGACAGATGTTGGGGAGACGGATCACCCGAGACGGATCAGTGATCCAAAACTAAGATGCCACCCTTAATAGGATCTAGCTAAACACAAAAATTATTTCTGTCTGTTTCTTTTCTTTTTATCTTTACTCAACTGTATTGTACGTAATGGACTGTAGTTTTATTTGCTTGCTGTTGAAAAGTATCATTCGCTTTTTGTGTCATTATGTCCCTTTTTTTTTTAGTCTGCTTCTTTTTGACATGAAAATGATTTGCATGAGTGGCTGGTGTTCAGAAGTGTTAACCCACTTCTTGGCTTACACAACTATTGAGTCTACATTTAAAAAATGAACTTCCATCTATGGGTTGTCTTGGTGCTCAAACTAGAATGTCTATCAAGACCAATTTAATTAAAAAGATCACCTCCATGTGAGTCGTAGTGCATTATAAAAACATAAAAATACTGTATTTGTATAAAACAAAAGTTAAGGTCCATCCTTCTTGATAAGAGATTTTGATGCATAGATTAAATAGGAATGCCTTTGAATTAGGGCTTCGATATGTCATCAAAATTGATGATATCACCTATAATATGTCAACATCAATATTGTTAGTTTACACAATCCTTATGAATTTATCTGCAATTTCAAAAAAATTTCTTAAACTTTAAAACAAAATTTAACAGCTTTCCACAATACTCCTATGAGTGAGAAGAATTTCATATATATATATATATATCTCGTCCTCCGTTTTTGTAAGTAGGCTCCTTGTGCTGCTGCTACATGTGTGCTCTGTCTCCTGTGTTGTCTTTTACCTGCTTCTCCAGTGCATGCCATGACATTAGCAATGACACTGATGATGGTTGAGGAAGTGGTGATCACTTCTACAACCATCGATGTGTAATTAAGGAAAAAAAACAACACAAGGCTTCAGTGCATATCTATTGCATCTCAAAGCCAACATACGTATATCTGTGTTTAAACGGTGTTATGGCATTTTTAGGTTAAAGTGCTTGTGACACGCTTTTCCCACAAATGCAGAAATTTAAAGAAAACATCTTAATATTGAAGGAACTGGGCAGTAATTGACATAATATTTGGATTAAAAACATGGTAAAAAGCAATTGTGACATTTTGAAGCACAGAATTAACCAAGGCTTGTTGAGGTAAAATAATTCTACCAGATATAACAATACGGCCTCAACCACACCCCAGTCCGGATGTCATGAGAAAGAACAGAGAAGAGCAGGAAATTAAGATTAACACAAGTTTAATTTGGTAAATAAGTCCATTGATTTCCAATGCCTAATACAAAAAGAATGATACAAAGAAAGAAAAATTACCTAAGGTTTTAGGGAGAGACTTGGATCAGCAAAGCTAGGCTGTATTCACCGAGTGGTCTGTCTGACCATCAGTTTTAAAGGTTTTTATACCCTCAACGAACGTCAAAGCTGACTGCTGAAACCTCCCCTCCAAGAATTATTTATGAAGTCTGTGTCGCCGCTGTAAATTAGCCAACCCCCATGGGAGTACTTAATATCTATACCATGCCCAACAGCCGGCATTTATTGTTTTACTGCCCATACAGCTGGCATTTACTGCTTATAGCTGCTGGCGAACATCCTGACCTTCTTCCAGCCTGAACCCCGCTGTGACCTCTCTCTTCCTGCGGTCCACAATACATGATATATTTCAGTTTTATGCATACACATGCAAACTGAACACATAGTATAAAACTAAATTATTTTAATTCTCATCAGACTCTACCAAGGAAAAATGTAATCGTAATTGAAGCCCAAAGACATGCCATTTCTTCTAGAGACGTTGATATGAGACGAGCATGTGCTGCTGACATACGTAGGTGAGTGTTGTGTTGGGTGATGGGCACATTGCAAAATGCCCTAGAAGGAAGAGCGGCCTATGATGACTTCCCTGAGCTACGTACAAAACAATTCCTTGATCTCTTATTTGTTTTCCTCATGCCAGCCACAACTCCTCACACAGGTAAGTTTCTCACAGAAACTGACATCTGTCTTTATGACTTTATAAGTTTTTGTTTCATTAACATGCTTTCGCATTGCTTCTAGCAATGCTAGCACATACAAATATTTCTACAGTGCTGAAAGGAAAACATTTTGAGTGTGTGACAAATTTTTGGAAAGTAGGGTAAGGGATTGGAACTAAGTATTTCATTTCCTTCATGGAAGGGAATAGTTCTTTCCACATACACATTTTAATACACAAATAGCCTGAATGAATTTATTTGATGTTGTGCCTGGTATATATTTGAATATCTTCTATTAAACAATCCTCCTAAAATCAAGCTGTCCAAGAAAAGAAGCAATGACGATCATACTGTATTTATATAGTAAGGCATTAAGGGAGGTGAAAACAGATGGTAACAGATTGTGACAGATGTCAGAACAAGTTAAATATAAAAATACAACAATGGATGAGACTTGGGGACAAGTTAAAAGCAGTTTAAACACTTTGTAGATTTGTATGGCTTCAGTCAATAGTCATAACTTATTCTCACTCACTCATGAGGAGCCAAACTAATGTGAAAAACTGTATTACTACTAAGAAGTGGGCCTTAATGGATTATGCATAAGACCAATAAAGTGTTTGCACTTACTTTACAAACATATATATCTCTGCATATAGATCAACTTATTTACGCAAAGCCTTTAGAAATGGCCGCTGTAAGGCAGATCTGGAGGTTCTAGCATGTAAATTTAAGCCATTTCTGAGTATATAAGTGTGTCTTACAGCTCATTTCCTACCAGTCCCAAAACAGTATTACTCTGTTTTTATCTTACTCAATTCATTGGCTTTGCTTCATTCCAGTAGAGAAAATCAGTCTTAATAATGAGTTTGATAAACCAAAGCACTGGATCAATGTCTGCAAAACCACCATATTCTATACAGTAAGTTGAATACCCATGCCCATCCATCTATTTCCCATTCATCTTGCTTTCAATTAAAAGGTCCTATCACTGTGAGTATGCCCCTTTGTTTCCTTCTGGTCAATCAGGCTCAGTGGACAGATTAATGTTTGAACTGTGAATGAAACTTTGCCCCTCTCAATGTGAAGGATCACAGACTGAACTCGAGGTCATCACAGATTTACACAGCTTCTCACCCTGTCAAAAGCAATGACACCAGACATCATGGGAGACGGTTTCATTTGGCACCACATATATTTCTGCAAACTGGTTATCCTCAAAACCTTTTTGGCCACACAGGTCTCAGATGGAAGGCCACAAAATAAAACAAAAAACCCAATCCCTAAAACTGTTATAAGAGATAAAATGCAGCCCTGTATTGTTCTTGACATCTTCTGGAAGGGACCCATCAGAAAAAACAAAATATCCACCATATTTGATCAGAACCTTTTAGGAAGACTTCCCAGTGAGCTTCCCAGAACAGCAGACAGTAACATAGCTAATGGAGCTTGCAAATAATCTTTACTTTATTGTTTTCTGGGAGCTGTTGTGGGGGAGATGTGATAAATGTTGCTGATTCATAACCTTATTTGCTTTACAGTAAATTGCTTTCCAACTGCAAATCAGTACTGAAGACACAGCACCCTCCACATGTATTGGCACCCATGGGAAAGATGTGTAAAATGTCTTAAGTACATTCTTTACTGCAGTAGCGTAATCTCACACAGAAAGATTTAGAAAAATTCAGCGTTTTAATTTGAGGAAATTTGTACAGTGGAAAAAAAAACCCATCCATAAGTCAAGAAAAAAAAGCTGCCCACCTAAAATTGACCTATCGACAGACAGAGCTACAATTAAGGTTTAAAAAATTAGCAGTTAGATAAATAAGGCTGGATAAGGGCACTTGGTTATTTTCATATGCACAGTAAAGAGGATGATAAAAAGGTAAGAAAGAAATGTGTATTAATATGTGTATCCACACATACTAATACCATTAATGCAGAAATGTTTCATTGTCAAATTATGCTACAGTAATAAAATATGCTTTTATGTCAAGGGTTTTTATACATTTTTACCAAGAGTGCCTATAATTGTGGAGGGCACAGTACATTCACAATCACATAAAAGGTACCATCTAAGATAAGTATGAGGCCTGTAGGCAGTATTCTTCATATATCAGGGGCTTATTTGCAGTCCACCCCAGTTCCACTCAGACATAATCTCCTCAACAAATCTCAGTATTAATTTGTAAAGTACCTGTGTGAAGAGAAACCAGGCAGGTCTTATTTTAATTCTAAGGTTTCTTTTCTGTATCATAGTACATTTGTGAAAACAGGTTTATCTTCCACAGCTTCTATTCAACAAAGCAAGCTCAGTTTATCCAGGATTTTTTAGAGATCCCTCTGAAATATCATTAACTGTACCATGTGGTACTACAAAGCTGGTGATCAATGCAGTTATTCAGTTCAGGGCGATTGAAGCCGAACAGGTGCATGTTCCAATAAGAGAAGTTGGAATAAGTGCAACAATCACAATGAAGTGACAGAACATGTTACTTATATATATCACAGCTGAAATTTTAAAGCATGGAAGTTTAATTGTGTTACTACAACTTTTTACATAACATTAAATGATGTGTCACCTGTTGGACATCAGAGAACATTAGATTATTAAATCATTTTTGCGCAACAGTATAGAGGGCATTATGCACTCTGGATTCAAACACTCTTGTCTAAATGATTATGATATTGTTTTGTGTTGGAGGCATTTTAATTAAGAAATGCACTTATTGTCAGCATCTAAATCATCAGCGTCTGGAGCATGAACATGCTTTTGAGTAATCAGTCTCTGTTTCAGGAACATAAGGAACTTATCGGCAGAGACATCCCTCGAAAAACATTTTCTGGCTGAAGTAAAATGTAATAATCTATTTCGCTGAGAATGAGAAAACAGGAAACATTCACAAACTCAAGTCCTATTTATCTTTCATTTATCTACATTCTCTCAGTGAATTGATTAGTTGAGTCACTGCTTTCATGGTCTCCATCTGAAATTTGGAAACGTCTTCCTTTTCTAAAGTAGGTTAGTTTTCCAGCATAAGTTACCATGGCGACAGATCTAGGCAAAACATTTATACACAAAACCCTGAACTGAACATAGAGTTACCTTCAATATTCCTATTCATACGTAGTCTTGAAAAGTCTGGAATTTAATGTTGCCATTTTCCAAGTCTATGTCAGAAGTGGAAAAAAAAATATTTTGGAAACATTGAGTTCCCAGATTTTATATCTAATTCCAAATAAAAAGCTAAAAAAAATTGAATTTCTGGAAATATAAAGGGTTTTATGCTAATTTACTTTTGGATAATGCCATTTTTGCTCACATTTGCCTCATTAGAGGATGTTGTTTTGTTCAAATCATTGATCATTTTGTTTATCATTTTGTTACTTTTAGACAAACAAACAAAAAGTGCCATTAAATAGCTTTTTATTTTCTCCATTTCATTGTACGTTTGGGTTTTTATAAAGCGTTTGGCTTGGATGCCAAACAAAACGTAAACATTTTATTATTATTTTGTTTCTCGGGCTGTTATTGAACACAAAATAGGATTTGGATGATCTGTATTTACTGTAGGTTCATTCAGTAAATATTTATCTATAATATACATGCAAAGGTATGGGATGATGGGATTTGGTGTGGCATCACTTTCGGGCTGTTGTGACACTCAGACTAAAGTGTCTAGACGTGATCCTTTAAGTACATGTACCTTTGGAAATATAAGAGGCGGATTAAATATTTGCCTTCAAACCACCGCTGTGCCACTGCTAGGCCTCCTAAACTAACTTTATTAGGAATTGTTTCAGAAGTAAGATCTGATGCCAAATTGTTTGAGTGCAGAGTCAAAAAGCCTGCATATGCCCAGTGAGTAATTGGTAAGGATAACACTGGCATGGATTTCACCCGGGGGGGGGCAAGCTATTATATGAATGCAATAAATTAAATAGAACTGATCAAAGAAACTGTACAAAGGTAAGGAGAAATAAAAATATCTCCAACAGCAGGTTTTGGCTGGGTCAAATGTGCAATCCTCTCACCAGCGTAATTTAACAGAGTGGCTTTTTGTCAACAACTCGTTTTCATCTTACAATAATGTGGGAATCGGGAGGAGTTTTTTAATGACCTGAAAATATTGTGCAAGTAAATTAACAAGCCTGATAATTGTCAAAAGAGCTGGCGGAGGACAGAAAATCCTTAATGGTTCTCTGAGTTGTGCAAAGTAATTTACCCATTGTGCCAATATTTTAATACACTTGATTAAATAGTATTTGAACCACACTCATGAAATTAATGAACATCTGGTGTCTCTAAATCTGGATTGGTCTTTTTTGCTAATTAGCAATTTTTTAATTTGAATTATCATCTCCAGTGTTATTTCTTCTCAACTGATGTCCATTTGACATGACGCTAATGTTATCATTGGCCCATAAAAGGTACAACTCCTGAACTTGTAAAGCGACTGACAGATAATTATAGAAGTGTACTTTGGTGTACTATTTCAGTGTAAACATTCTCCAAAGGACAAGCAAAATTAGAGACTAGATTACCAGGATTAAAAGGATAAATATTGTTTAAACAAATGTGTGTCAGGGTTTAATCCAAAACTCAAACTGTTGCTGTGAATCACATTCTGCCTCATAAGCTGCTGATATGCTTGGAGTGCATGTCTTGTTGTGATGCTAGTATCTGGGACATTGGAAACAAGTTTAAGTCTCTTGAGGAACCAAATATACAGTTGATATTGAAATAGACTGGCACATATTTTGTTCACTATGGCATTGTGCATGAGTAAACATTTCCTTTGTAGGCTAGTTAGGATGACCAAAATTATTTATTTTTGTTAAATTCCAGAATAATATCAGAGAGGTATTTTTGAGAATATCTTATTACTTTCTTTAACATAGTCCAATAATACTATGCATTTAAAAAAATTGGAAATTCCAGATAAAGATGCCAAGTTTAGGAATGTTTTGAAGCACACCTACAGTCTGGAAGTCTCTTCAGGCAATGCCTCAAACACACCGCTTTCAAATAAGTTATCAGAATGACAACTGTGACTTACTACAAGTCTGGTTCATACTTGGGTACAATTTCCAGATGGCTAGAGGTGCCACATGAATCTGTTTAAACAATAATCTACTATTAAACACAAGAGGAATATTGTATGAGAAAGGAAATGGGCTCTGCATCTGAGATGAAACTGCTCTGGTAAGATGGATGTCAATCAACCCCGAAAGACCTTGTGAAGATGCTGGATGAAGCTGGTGAAAGAGTGTCTGAATCCACAGTGTAACAAGTCCCAAGCTCCGATGGGCTAGAAGGACACTTAAAGAAGAACAAGCCATTATTCTAAAATTATCAATAAAACCTAGGTTACGGTTTGCAAATGCGCTTTGTATTTGTAAATTAAAATTGATTTGTTTGACCATGAAGACCATCATTACCTTGGAGGAAAAAGGAAAAGCGTTGTATGCCATCCAGTCTGTGACAGTGGCAGCATTATGCTGGAGGGATTGTTTGTGGGCAGAGCCGAACATTTGTGTGTGAGTAAAGTCCACTACAAACCAAACTCAGTTACACCAGTTCCTTCAGCAAGAAAAGGAAACAAGCTCCAGCAAACTATTACAAGGAGCTTGTGGAAGGTTACCCAAAACGTTTGACACAAAACATACATTTTAAAAGGCAGCTCTACCAAATAATAAGGAAATATAAAGTAGAACTCTCCAAGAACTGATCTTGCTTATTATTCAGGCATTTCACAAATAGAAATAATTTTCATCATTTTCAGTGGCCTAAAACAACCAATAGCCTATATAATGTAAAACGGTGAGGAAAAAAAAAAGGTTATGTGTCTTTTTAAACAGTGTATTCAAACATCTGGTTTAAACTGTATTTATATCTTCTAATGCAGATCAGATACATTGGTCAATACATAATAGAACAAAATACAGATGGATAGCTATTGGGTAAGATCAGGAAGAAATTAGTCTTTCTTAGAGTCATTACATAAAACACAACACTGGGGACTGGCACAAATCTTATAGGGCTATGTCAAAAAGAAGGGGATACATGGCCACAGCAGCTTGAGACAACAGACTCATCCAATGCCGTAACAATTACTAGATGGAATCATCTAGTAATTTTATACAGGCTTTTTTAGTCTGCTCAGTCCTGCTGAATTAGCTAATTTCACTGAGCCCAAGGGCTTCACATATGCTGAATAGCCTGCTTGCATATCTATCTGTACTTTGAGGTCTGCAGACAAAAAAATAGGTTCTCACATGCAGTGATTTGGTTGACGATGTGCCTGAAGGGGTCAAACCCATAAATCTCTTGCGAACTATTCCTGTTACAAATGTGAAGGTATGTTTTAAAAAGCCATTCTGCAAAGTTTTTGGAGATTTATCATGAGGATAATGTGCACTCAGATTTTTTACATGTATTTTTTATGTTTATTTTGGCAATCTGTTTCATTTATCTTAACTCAATGTATAAGCACTACGTTATTATCAGTAGCATCCACTTATGTCATAATCTGGAGCCCATAGTCTGCTCAGTGGAGCAGCCACCTTATCAGTGCGTGTAGAGTCTATTAGGAGGTTTTCAGTCTCTCTGTGTGTAAAGCCCTGGATAGCTAATAAAGTCATTAAATGCGTACATACATAAAAAAAAAGAAAAAAAGAAATTATAAAAAAAACCTCTGCCTGTTTGCTGACTGCTCCTTTGGAGCAATTACTTGAAATAAAAAATGGACCCAACAACACTGAATAGGTAATTTATCACAATGTCTTTTAAAAACAACACTGTCCACATGTAGTATTTGTTTTTTCAGAAATAATATCACTGTTCTTAACGCAGGTTTCTGCCAACCATTGCAATGCAGTGAAATGGTCTTCCTTGACATCTTGACATCATTAAATTTAGCTGCAAATTATCCTTGTAAGCTGAAAATATAATTGTACCATATTGGTGTTGAATCATTTTGTGTTTTACTGGATCACATTGTATCACCTCATACAATTCCAGGCACTTTATAAAATTTGTTTAACATTTCTTACATTTGTTTCTTATTTTTTCTCTTCCTCTCTCTCCAACATCACTGTTCTTTTGGCTTTTCTCCAAATCCCTCTTCCTTTTCTGACTCACTCTCCAGACTGTGATGTATGGGTGTCTGAGTTCTCCAAAACTCCATTAGCTGCTGGCACCAAGCAGCCTCGTTTCCCACAGAAAGAGATAAAAACCCAGAGTGGGGCTGCCCAGTGCGTTGCATGAGAATGAGACGACATGGGAAAGACTGTGATTGGGGGAAACCAGGGTAATATGGAGAAAGATTAAAAAAGTAAAGGAGGGATGTTAAAAAACAGTTTTATACCAGCCCTGCAGCATAGCGTTAGTGTTTATTGCGGTGTTAGTGTGAGAGAAATAAGCGAAAAAACCCGAAAGAGGCACAAAGTAGAGGAGTGAGAGAATCAAGAACAAAATCTTTGAGCTTGCAACACAAGCATAGAGGAGAGCAAGAAGTCAGGAGAAACATAGCTAGAGGATGCCAAAAAGGGTAGAAATGGGAACAATGACAAATGGAATGGGCAGTGGGTGAGGTGTGGACACAAGAGAGCAGTCAGTTGTAATAAGATATTCCACAACTAAAAACCATTTATATCATACATTCTTTCTCGTTTGTCCAAATCCCAGCATCCCCTACTTTGTCCTCTGTGTTTTGAGCTATCACAGCAAACACAGAGGACAAAGTAGGGGATGCTGGGATAGCTCAAAAGAAAAACAAAAAGAAAAAATCTAATAAATAGCAGCAACAATGTGTAGGCCTGACTTGTGCCGTTTTTTCATGTTCTGTAAAAAAATTAAAAAAACATCAGAAATGTTGTTGTTCGTCATTCTGCTGCCAATTAAATGCACTGAAAAGGAAAATTAAACCTACCTACAAATGCGTTCCAATCAGCTGATCCAATGTAAGTAGGTAAATAAATGTTTAAATGAATAAGTTCTTGTTTAAATGAGAATAAGAATGATTGCTAATTTTTCTAACATGTTCTTCAAGGCCTTGTCCACACATTGGCAAATATCTGGGATAACTAATAACTTTTTATGTGTTTTGGCCTTTCATCCACACATAAACTTCATTTTACATCACTAAAACAAATATTTCTGAAAACTCCGGCCAAAGTGGAGCCTGCGTTTGTCCATGATCAAACGGACTTCTATGGTTCGGCACATCACTGTCTGCGACAAATATTGCAGTTCTGACATCAAATGTGTGACCATTGTTTATAGACTCGGCCTTACAGTGGAGTAAAAATGATGAACGATTCCCAATCGACACTATCTTGTGTTTTATCAACTTTATATTCTAAAACTGTTTAAAATAAGTTCAACTTATTTTTCTGTTCACAGAAACAAACCTCCTGGTGCCATGTCTTACGCCTAACAGTAAGTTGTGATTGTTTTGAAGGATTCTGATTTGCTGACATAGGTTTAATTTTTGCCGAACACTGCCCCCTATGCGTCTGGAGTGTTTAACACAACGTTCAGTGGATGATTTCTGCGGGTTGGTTTGGATGTAAACATTTCTGAAAAACTTCACATGCGTACGATATTATTTTTTTAAAAGAATGTATGGGAGATATTCATTTTTTTAAATACCCTGCTACGTGTGTACAAGGCCTAAGTCACAGATGAGCTCAGTAATGTTAGCAGACATGTTCAGTTGTCATAATCTGAAGTTAGTATATGATCTGCAGCATCTGACAGATCTGTTTCACTTTGTGTTTTCCTCCTAGAACAGTGTGACTAAGTTTTGACAGTACCATATCTTTAACCTGAAACTTGTAAATATTGAAAGAGATCATTAACCCAACTTTGACCTTATATAAAAGTTGTATTTGGACCACTGAACATGAAGTTCGAAAAAACCTTGCTCTAAAAAAGGATTTATGTATAGCCTTAAAAAAAAACATGCTCAAAGTGTTTTCAGCATATGCCAACAGCATCTTTGGAAATCAGATCCTTTTCTAAGTTAACAGAATTCCTTGTTTTGAAAACGTTAAATTCTAACTTGTATTAAGGAATTTGTTAATTTTTAATCTTCTATTTTCTTTTTTTCATTTTTCCTGCACAATAGTGTTTTTTTATGATTACTTTTGTAGTAATTAACAGCCATATTGAGAATATTAAGTTGATATGTCTCATTTTGTGTGTGAAGAAAGCCATTAAATTCACAAAACTCTTTATTGGGGGTATTTTATTAGAGATAGGAGATACCAGCCTAATCAGTGCTAAACTAAGAATAGTGTGAAAAAAGTACACAAAAACCCTGAACCTCTGAACAGACATGACTACAATATGAAGCCAAATTCCTCTAAATCACCACTCAAAATGACCAACCATATGCTTTCTTTATTGCAGCTTAGTCCAAATAAAGTCTGCTCTGTGTTGTTACCAGGAAATGGCAAAATGCTCACTCTCTAGATTCTAAGACTAGCTTCATACCAACAGCAGGATGTTTTCTCGGCCTTGTTAATTTTTTAAAGCATTTGCTACATTTTTGCTCTGTAGCCAAATCATGTACCACCTAGCATTTTGTTCTTTGAATATTTTTGGTGCATAAGTTACGTCTTTGAATCAGAATCAGAATCAGAATCAGAAAAGCTTTATTGCCAAGTGCGTTTTTGGACATACAAGGAATTTGTTTTGGCGTAGTCGGTGCAATACAGTACAAATTAAACAGTATAAACATATCTACAATATAATATAAATATATGTGCACAGTTTTAAGTGAGTGAGAGTAAATATAGAGCAGTATAAGATGCAAGAGCAATACAACAGTGCAGGTGATCATTGTGCAAGTATGGCAGTGCAAGTAAAGCAGGAGTCCATGCTGAGCGTTAATGTAACGCATAGAGTTACAGGTTACAGGTGTCAGCAAAAAAAAGGGGAGGGGGGGAGTGTCAGGGTGGTTTCCGGGCTTTGTTAACCAGGCTGGAGGCAGATGGGAAACAACTGTTCTTGTGGCGTGAGGTTTTGGTCCGGCGTCGTGGGGGATGGTTGCAGGACTGTCCCTTTGTCTTTCAAAGCGGCAGTAGAACTCGTTCAGGTCGTTGGCGAGGCGTCGGTCGTTGATGGAGTGGGGGGCTTTTGGCTTGTAGTTGGTGATTTGCTTGAGCCCTTTCCAGACAGACGCAGAGTCGTTGGCTGAGAACTGGTTTTGGAGTTTCTCAGAGTACAGTCGTTTGGCCTCTTTCACTGCCTTGCCAAACTTGTACTTTGCCTCTCTGTATATGTCTTTGTCCCCTCTCCTGAAGGCCTCTTCCTTATCCAGTCTTAACCTTCTGAGTTTAGCTGTGAACCAGGGTTTGTCGTTGTTGTAACTCACCCTGGTGTATGATGGTACACAGCTGTCCTCACAGAAGCTGATGTAGGAAGTCACAGCCTCTGTGAACTCGTCCAGACTGTTGGTAGTAGTCCTGAACACATCCCAGTCTGTACAGCCTAAACACACCTGGAGATTCTCCACAGCTGTCACCAAATAATAACACTACCGTATTTTCCGTACTATAAGGCGCACCGGATTATAAGGCGCACCTTCAATGAATGGCCTATTTTAGAACTTTTTTCATATATAGGGCGCACTGGATTATAAGGCGCATTGAATAGAAGCTACTGCAGTCAAACGTTTGACTGGGGTTGCGTTATGCATCCACTAGATGGAGCTGTGCTAAAGAGAATGTCAACAAAACAGTCAGATAAGTCAGTCAGTCAAACTTTATTAATACACTACAAACCAGCGTTCTGATAACTCCATTCACTCCCATGGTAAGGTCTCATCTACATTGAATTCTATTGAATAGAGCCAACCGCACGTTAGGAATGCATTGGAGTCTATGAAGTTGAAGTTGAAATCAAACGTTAGTTAAAACGTGAAAGGGAACTTTTCCCTGATTCAGTAAACACGTAAAAGAAACAGTTTGATGCACTAAATCAAACGTTAGTACATTCACAATATAGTAGCGTTAACTGTTGAATTCTCTCGCTGCTGCTCTATTCCCATGTTTGACTGCGTAGCTGACAGCCTTGAGTTTGAACTCAGCATCGTAAGCGTGTCTCTTGAAAGGTGCAATTTTGTGGTCGTTATACACACACAAGTGGTGTTGGACTAGGAGTAAGCACAGTACAGGTGTTTACCGCTATTACTTCGGCGACACCCCTGACTACGGTAGCCGTCCGTAATGCTGCAAGCGGTGCGGCTTTGTAGTTTACCAGTCGTACTGAAACATTTTGACAGAGCGCCGTGTACAACCAGTATGGATCAACCAATTAACCAATTGATCCATATATAAGGCGCTCCGGATTACAAGGCGCACTGTCATTTTTCGAGAAAATTAATGGTTTTTAAGTGCGCCTTATAGTGCGGAAAATACGGTAAATACTTTTTGTCGTCATTTAACTCATATTACAAGCAACTAAACAGATAATTTTCTTTTACATTTGCCTGTTATTCCTGGGATAGTTACTAAATAATTTTTGGATTATTCTTAAAAGTAACTGAAAAGGGAATAAATTCAGGTCAATACAGTAAATTCCCATCTTCAAAATTTTTTCAGTGCTTCTCTCTTCTTCCTAAGGGGACAACAAACAAAATCACAGGACAGCTTTTTAGTAACGGCTCAGGCCACAAGTCTTTGCCCTTTGAATCACATCAACCATGGATTACAGAACACTGGCAAAATGGGTGTTTCTCAAAGCAACACTATATAAAAGGGCTGTGGAGGCAATAGCTGAAGGTTCAGTGACATGTGTATACACATTGAGCTGTGGCACAGCAGCTCAGCAATACATGTGCAAAAGCACACAGCATGCAGCTTGTGAATTTCAATAGCAGCTTTCAACTTTTGCTGCCTACTCATGTGTTATGTAACAAAGGTTTCAACCCACTGTTGTACATTGTTCTAGAGTTTAGCTTGCTTAATTAAATATGAGCAGAGGTAATCTGACATATTAATCATTAAGTACTTAGTGTATATATGTTCTGGCTGGAGTTTTAACCAATGGTCTTTTAGATCTTGTAGATTAGTTTCCTGCCACATACCTGGCTTATAGGTAAAGGGAATATATTTTCAATGGGGTTAAAGTTTAGGCCATTCCAGAAACCCATTGTTAACCTGTTTTACCAATTACAGAATCAGATTCTATTTGTAGTTGGGATTATTGTTGAGTTCAAACATTCATTTGTGTCCATGTTTAATCAATCTATATATTAATTTGAGGTCAGGTTGAATAATTTGTTTGTCACCTGTATCAATTCAGTCTGTCACCTTTATTAATTCATCAATTTTGTGTATCCCAGTATTGAAGTACTTAAATGGACCCTCAGCATTATGCCATTACCACCTTGCTTTACAAATGCTACAGTGTACTTACGGGTTAAATTGTGCACCTTTAGTTTTCTGAACCATCTTCTTGTCGATGTGGTCAAACAGCTCATTGTCTATCCTGTCCGACTATACAATCTGAAGTCAATTTTGGAGCAAACATCTCTTTCTTGGTCAGCAACTTTACAGTCCATGTAGATTTTCAATCCCCTTCAGACAGCGACACTGGTAGTCAATCATCTTTCAGCTTATGATATTCTCAAACCTTGGTAGTACCTGAGTTGTTCTTGGACATCTCAAATGATTTTTCCTAATCAGACAGGGAGAGCTTGGATCAGAAGATTGGATCTTGGACACCTCTTGTGTTTTCCAAAAGGTTTGTGATCCCGAACACTTTCTTTTAGAATGGATAAAGCAGGTCAGCATTAGACGTTTTAAAATATGCAAACTGAAACCTATTGGAAATTTATGTAGTATGTGGCACAGGTCAATGTCAGGAAATCAAACAATTTAAATGAGCTCCACTAATGCCAAGAAAAAGAGTGATTAAATGTCTAACCAGAATTATTCCAGATTTTTGATTTTAGTTACAAAAGGCATGTGGTTTTTCTCTGTAACTTTCTCAAAAACCATTTATCAAACATAAATGGGCATTTATGAATATATTTGAGCATGTATAACTTTAATCCTGTTAAAAAAGTTATTCATTTGATAATGCTTACTTCTTTAAAAAGAACAGTTTAAATGCTTCATGGAAAGACCAGATAAAATATGCCATTCATAACAATGATGAGTGTTTGTATATATCAGACTAAAACTGTATGAGACTGAATTCTGTTGGCTTCTGCTGCCACAATTTTCAATGTTTTTGGAAAATGAATTGGGCAATATTAATTCTTGTAGCAAAGAAACAAAGCACTGCTATTTTTCTTAAGTATAACCCTAATTATGTTCTGCTGTATTCTATAAAGGCTTTACCAGTAGGCTGAAGTTTAATATGCAAGAGTTCATTAAAGATCTCTGACAGAGACTGAAAACATTTCAGTGCATCTTGTTCATTCTCATTCCTACAGGCAAGTTACCATTATTCTTAAAATACATCAGTTGGGCTTTTGCATCAGCTAGGCAAGCGTTTGAGTAACTCTCTTGGTGAAATATATCATTGTTAGATGGCATCCATGAAGACCAGATATGGACAGTTCCTAGTTTAGCTTCTGTCTTTATATGCTAAATGATCCAAAGACCCAGTAGGGTCATGCAGAAAGCTTGTTAGCAATTAACATAAAAGTTTAATAGCTGTGAACTGAAATAAAGGCTTTGCCAATTACATGGAGGATGTAAACACACTTTTGAACATTTTACACACACACAAAAATTAACAACCACACATACAAAACAATGTGCTCCCTGTTTGTCACTTAATTATGCTATTTTCATTTGTACCCGTTAAATTTAAATACTTCTGACCACATTTTTTTTATGCAGGCTTTTTATGCTTATCTAAAAATGAATATGCCTTCACAAATGTAAAACATATATTTTGTAGAAGTGCTGTGATAAACTGGCAATCTATCCATGGTATCTTACACCTGGAAGGTTGTAGACTCTGAACAGCAATGTGTGCATGAAGAATAAGTGGAATGAAAATCTGCACCATCTTACATTTTTAGAGACAAAGGTAAAGGTTTCCAAACACAAGATGCATGATTCATGTCCTGACTTTCTTTGTTTTGCATGTTAGTAGCTGTAATTATCAACAGAAGGAACAAACAACAGCAGAACAAATGAGATGTGAAACATAACGGACTCACTCAGAAAGTCACAGTTAGAGGTGAGAGGGGGAGGAAGGGAAAGCAGCACTGATGCATGAGTGTAAGAATGCGACTTTATAGATGGTTCTAGCCTTTGCTGGCATAAGAGGGCGAAACAGATAAGAAACCAATTTGGCTTTATTACAGGATACAGAATCAGAAAATGTAGTTAGAAACAGATAATGGAATTTTAATCTTCTTTATCTTGGGTCCTTTTTTGTTGTTAAAGTAAACACTGACTTATGTTCTTACACCAACAAAACTAAGGTACACGTTAGATTGGCAATGGAGTATGTTTGCTCAGCACCTAATAGAATAGGTTCATTAAACTCTATATAAAGGTTAACAAAACTAAGGTAAAAACATGTACATTTAGAAGGCGAGTTCTCATTGAGCCATTTAAATGCAAACTTGGTTATTTTTTTAATTATCTGGCATTTAAAAAAATGGTTCCTCCTGTATAATTTAGTTTGGCACATCTCTTGCAAATATTATACTATAATCAATCCATACCCCTGACAAACATGATTTCTACTTCTTTATCCAAACTACTCTCTCATTTAGCCTCTGTTATTTGCCACATTTTAAATATCTCCAACCTCACCACCTCCCCTTTTTATATCTAGAGTATTTCTCTTCCATTTCCTACTTTTGAATTTATCTTTTCATCTGCTCTCCCTAAATCTATGTTTCAACACAGATATGCTGTCATCACAGCCAGAGAATTGTAACAGCAAGGAAATATGTTTGCTGTTTGGGCCTGTCGCGATGAATCCTAATGAGCTATCAGACTCTGCAGGAAAGGAGCTTTCTCTTTTTTCCTGTCAGGGTGATTTGCACTACTTTGCACGAGAAAATACAAAATGAAATAACCCAGCAGCCAAAATGGCATTTTCTGGTCTTAGCAGATGCTAGGTTATTAAAGAGGATATTGCAGCAGACAAACCGATGCACAGTGACAGATATATATCACCAGCTTATGCCTCTGCAGAGATTTTACTTAAATCCAATGTAATACATTTCAAACACATGAATGAGGGATTACTTTTTCAAAATCAAATGAAATTAGTTTTGCCCCAGCCATTTTAAAAAAGCAGAATGTCATCATACAGGCTCAGACAAAAAAGTAGCATCACTCCTTAATTTGGAAGCTCAAGCAGCATCAGCAGAAAACAGAACTGGGAGGACAAAAAGTAAGACAGGAAGGAAAGGGAGTGAAAAGAGGGAAAACAGTAAGGCTGGTGCATTTTATCAGGCCCATTGTAAAAGATACATGTCAAACAGCTAAAGGCAGCCCTGAGACCTAAAAGTATAGCTCATGACAAGTTCACCCCACTCTTTCAACCAGAGAGAAGTCATAAATGCTGAGATCTGTCACTATAGTTCAGCTCGCCACCCTGCTCAGTAACCTTGGCAACTCCCTGACCAATAACCGCTTGGCAGGAGGTTCTCTAAGAATAGTGACACTGGGACAAACACATACACACTCAGGGAGCCATGATTTGAACAGGTAAACCATGTTAAGACAGGCCAGTGTGAGTGTAGCTTTCCACCAACAAATGCTAACACCCCCACACATACCTACACCTATAAAGACATATTGTGAGGCTACTGGGCTAAGGTTAACTCTCACTCTTGTTCTCTGTTTGAACGACATTATTTCCTTTTCACTAAGACCTATGCTTCTTCAGTGACTTCTGAAAAGAAAGGCAATGCCTAAGTGTTCTGAGATGCGAGCTGTTGGGAAGGAATGCAATGCATGAATACACTAAATTAACCGAATAATGTTGGTATTCTTTGTCAGTACCTAACATTTTTTTTCAAATGAATTAGTCTATTTATGGCTTAACTTACAATCATAAGAAATTACCAAGATATACCTCTTAGGGGTGAAAACAGAGAAAGTACTTTCAAAAACAACAGTCTCAAGAGGTAAAATGTGGCATTAAGATTCCAAAAGCTCCAGCACTTGCACTTCCTTTCTCAGTCGTTTCTCACATTTTGTCCATCTCACTTAACTGCACCCAGATCCCTGTGTACCTATTTTTGTGCACCTATATCCATCTTTTCCTCTCCTTACACATCTTTGTAGCTCTTCTTCACCTATCTACAGTGATGCCTGCAATCTCCACACCTCTTTTAGCTGCTCTCCCCTCTAACTCTCTTTTTCTATAGCCCTCAAAATTCCAATTTTCCTCTTTCTACTTCCTGAGCACTCATTCGCTGCCCATATCAACTCTCGCTCGCTTCTGCTTTGTCTCAATTGTCCTCTAGAGTGCCTTGATCGCCTGATCCAGGGCTGAGGGCTTAAACAGCCCTTGGTTTATTTACCATGATCTCTATGTGGTGGAGTAATCTGACTAATCTTCATCAACATCACTCAAGTCATTACGTTAAACAGCTTTTATGCTGAGTTTTTACTTCCATATGAAGTAGAGGTGCAATGATACATCCAGCTCACGAGATATTGGACTCACAATGATGAGACAATATTTAAGCAAAAATAAAGTTTTTACAAATCACTACTGTGTATTAGTGTACAATAACCGAGTCCAAATTGTGTGTGCAACTGCAGTTTTTGCTTTGTCACGTTCTAATGTCATGTGACAGCCCAAAACCAATGCAATTCTCTAGGGGAAAAATTGAAGTTTTCACTGTGATATTGTGATATAAGTTTTTTTATCCTTAAAAATGTCCACCATGTAGTTTCATTAATATTCTTTCTTATATATTTTATACCTCTTAAATTACAAAAGTAGCAATGTGAAATTTCTGGTTTTGTAATAAAGGTGGGCTAAATGGGCAATTATCAAATGTGCAGGCTCAGTTATTGAGGTTACAAAGTGGCAATTACAATAAACTGCAGCTATTTCTTTGCTCAGACAATAGAAAACATATGCCTGGTAGTATTTAATGGCAGTCCTGATGTTTTGAAAATATTAAGATTTGCTTGTTAATAGGTTTGTCAGGATTTCTGAAGTGAGGTTGTGTGTTATTATCGATAATACACTGCTGAAAAAATGAAAAAAAAACAAAGCACTTTTTAATCACAGTATAAAATCAAGTCAGTCCTGTCTTACTTTTTGTAGTCAGTCCAAACTTTTGGAATATGAAGCTGGTCAGTTAAGTAGTAGAGAAGGATGTTAATCCGTGTTAATGATATTACCAACAGCTGCACTAAAGGGACAATGATGAGACAACACCAAAAACAGGAATGCTTTTGCAGGTGGAGGCCACAAACATTTTTTCCCTCCTAATTTTTTTGACTGTTTTTCAGTAGTTTTGCATTTGACCAGGGTCAGTGTCACTACTGGTAGTATGAGGCAATACCTGGACCCTCCAGAGGTTGCACAGGCAGTCCACCTCTACCAGGATGGCACAACAATATTTAACATTGTCCAAAGGTTTGCTTTGTCTCCCAGGACAGTCTCAAGACCATGGAGGAGATTCCAGGAGACAGGCAGTTACTCTTGGAAAGATAAACAAGGTTGTTGAAGGTCCTAAACCCATTAGCGGGACCAGTATCTGCTCCTTTGTGCAAGGAGACACAGGATGACTAGTACCAGAGCCCTACAAAGCGGGACCTCCAGCAGGTCACTGGCATGAATGTCTCTGACTAAAACATTAAAAACGAACTTCATGAGGGTGGCCTGAGTGCCAGAGGTCCTCTAGTAGGTCCTGTGCTCACTGCCCGGCACTATGGAGCATGACTGGCATTTCCCAGAGAACACGGGAATTGGCAGGTTCGGCAGTGGCGCCCTGTTCTTTTCACAGATGAGAGCAGGTTCTTTCTAAACTAAAATGACCGATGTAATAGGGTCTGGAGAAGCTGAGGTTAACCTTATGCTGCCTGCAATATTGTTTGGCATGATCAATTTAGTTGTGGGTCAGAGTTTGTCTGGGGAGGCATATCCATGACGGGATGAACAGACCTATAACATGTTTGAACAGACTAACAGTAGCACCCTGACTGCCATTAGGTATCTCGATTAAATCCTTAGACCCATTGTTAGGCCCCTTGCTGGTGCAGTTGGTCCTCGGTTCCTTCTGGTGCATGATAGTGTCGGGACTCATACAATTCAATTCAATTCAAAAATACTTTATTAATCCCAAAGGGAAATTAAATACCATGTTGCACTTCAGGCTGTCAAGGAGCTCAGTGATACCCTGGTCAGGATCTTGAAGGAGATACCCCAGGACAACATCCTCTCATAAGGAGCATGCCTCAACGTTGTCAGGCATGCATACAAACACAGGGGGGGGCATGCAAACTACTGAGTACCATTCTGAGTTGCTGAACGAATGACATTTCAGCAAATTGAACTAACCTGTCGCATCAGTTTCCTAATTTCAATTTCTCTATGACTTCTGATTAAGCTCTCTGTGGGTTGTTGATAATTTTAATTTTTATCAAATGATGCAGCATCCTTTATTGATTTTGTTTTGCTCATCTTTCAGGAAAAATAACACATTTTAAAATATTTTAATGTAGATAAATATATTTTACTTGCAGATAACTTCGAAAGTCATAAGATGAAAATTTGGCCTGACAAAAATGTTTCTATGTAAAGACATTTTTTCACTTGTCTTTCAGGGCTTCCATAGTAACAAAATAGTCAGATGTACAGACCTGTCTCAGCTGGCTTTAACGATTTAAAATGAGTCAAAATGAAAACGTGCATAGCGGTATGATACAATACTATGCTAGTGGATATTAATAGTCTAAAATTTCACATAAGACCATTCTTACATTTGATGCCGTCTTATTTAACCGAGCAATCTTTAAAAAAGGATCTAATAGACTTAGAATCAGCTGATCAGGAGGATATGCACAATGCATGTCTGATGAGCTCTTTTGGTTTGCCCGCTGAAGGATTTATTTACTTTTCCAACAAGCTCAGGCAAAACAAGTCATTTTTTGCAACAGGCAGTGGAATTTTCCAAAAATTAAAATCAAACCTTAAAGTTTGTTTTTATGGAACCGATGCTAGTCAATAGCAAATAATGAGATTTTTCCTAACATTAGGATTGAGCTTGGTGCTAACTTTTTGTTACATTACTTTAAATGCTGCCACATGTACTATTTAAAAGTGGTAGGGTTTTCTGTGTTTTTGTGATTGACTGTTGTGTTGGTCTGACCAGCAGGGTTTGTGAACTCTGCCAACACAGTAGGGCAAGAAATAACTACTTCTTTCTATCTCAAAGAGATACAAAAGGGTGTCAAGCTTAAAGCACACATCTTCTCATCCAGGGTCCCATTACAATAGCCTATCTTCTTTACAACTGGAAAGGCTTTAGTTTTATGAGAGGTACTGTTTCTTTTTTTATTTTGCGAGATTGTGCCACAGGTTCATGGTATACCCCAAGTATCAAGCACATTATTTTCCACACACTGCTAAAGTTTTTGAATTATTCTGAAATATTCTTGAAATATTCTTTTCAATGTTTTTATTGTGTGAATGCCTTCAGCATATAATATATCTAACACTTTTTTTGGCACCTATCTCCTCCTGCATACTTTGTGCAATTTCAGCCATTCAACTTTTAAAATGTTCAGCTCATTTAGGACCTTACGGGTATGACTTTTGGTATTAATACTTTTTAAAATATTCAGCTTTTTGTGCTAATTTTGGGCCCATTGAAATGAATGGAAAATCGTAACAATTCCGCAAAATTCAGCTAAAACTTTGTGCTCTTTCACAGCTTACTACTTCTGCATACGTTCAGCAAGAAACCCCATTCAACTTTTAAAATGTTCACAAGCCATTAAGCTATCTTCAAATAATTCAGCTTTTTCATATCTGTTACGGTTCTTTTACAATCGCAATTCAAATTTTATGCAAGATTTTTGAAGTTATCAATTTTATAATGTAATCCAATGGCGGAATTCGGCAGTTGCTAGAGTGTACACTAGGTTTTTGAATAACCTGAGAAAGAACAAGCAAACTCTCCTCACAGGCTTATTTTTCACTCTACTAACACAAATTATATATCAGAACGTAGGATTTTCTTTCGCTATTCAGAAAATGTCACCCTCATTGATGTGGGACTAACAGATTTCCGGCAACATGCCCTGACGCATGAAAATTCTCCAGGATTGTTCACCGATTCCTGCTGATACTGACAGTCCAAAGATTTTTTGGATACCTTTCACCGTTTTCTCGTGAAGTACATTTGTTTGAGAGTGCAAAATCCATCTTTAGTCAGGTTTAAAAGGTCAAAATGATAAATTTTTTCACAGGTTCACACCTCCCAGACAGATTGTTGTAGAAACTGGAGAAGCTCCATGATTGTTCAGCAAGGCCTGCTTATTCATATGGTGCATGAATCAAATCGATAGCCCTTATAGCTTTCGAGTTATTAGACGTTGTTTGAGAGCATGTTCAGGCAGTTTTTTGTTTTTCTCCACTTTTCCCTTTCATTTCACCTAGTGTTGTGCCTTTAATATTATATTTTCAACAAAAAAGGATTGATATTATCGTTTCCCTGTCCGTTCTGATAAAAACCGGTCCAAGAATGACGTCGATAGCCCTTACGGTTTCCGAGTTATGGGCAGTACTTCGGGAGCATGTGCCACCATGTTATAAAGCCAGGCCATGATGAGACACAAAGTGTGGTGCTGCGTGAGAAACAGCAGCTGTTGGGCGCTCATTAATTACCATAGCAACAGAACACAGCTGCCAGTGAACTTAAGTAACCTCTGACAGAGAGTGGCTCTGAGGCTGAGCTCAGGCCAGAAGCTTCCATGAGTGATCACAATAAGTCAGTCATAGCTGACACACACATACTCTACAAAATAAAAGCCTTTTTTTCACACTGAACATCAACCTTTCATATCTACAAATGATTTTTTAAAAGCTGATAATAGCATAAACAATGATTTCTGACAAGCAAGCAGGTTCTATATGCCTAATGGAAATAACCCAGACTTGAAAGGACAACCCTGCTAGATTTTCAAAATAAGACAAAACATGCTCTACAAAATAAAAGCCTTTACAATTTAAACTATAGAAAATTGCAGCACTGGGCTTCACAATAACGTTGGAGCTCATCCAGTGTAGGAAATGCGACCAGGTCAGCCCTTTAAAATAAGGCTTACTGAAATTTTCAAAATAAAAGCCTCCACCTTCTATAGTTACTAATGATTTTTTAAGCTGATAATAGCATAGACAATGATTTTAGAACAACTAATTGAACTAACCCAGGCCTGAAAGGACAACCTTGCTGGACTTTCAAAATAAGACAAAACATGTCTTTACATTTTAAACTATATATCATTGCAGGACTGGGCATTACACTACTGTTGGAGTTCACCCAACAGAAATGGGACTAAGCTGATCCTTTGAAATAAGGCTTACTGAAACTTTCAAAATAAAAGCCTCAGCATTCCATAGTTTGTATTGATTTTTTAAGCGGATAATAGCATACACAGTGATTTTAGAATAGCAAGCAGGTTCTTTATATCTAGTGGAAGTACGCCAGACATAAAAGGACAACTATACTGGACTTTCAAAACAACACCTAAACATACCCTACAAAATAAACCCCTTCATATTTCACACAGCGATAATTGCAGCATTGGTCTTAACACTATTGCTGGGACTCTGTGATGGAAATGGATCTACTTTATCCTTTCAAAATAAACTCACTGATATTTACAAAATAAAAGTCTAAACATTCCTTCGTTGGGGCCTGCCATAGCAATGAAGGGAGAACAGTGAGTGACCTGACTCCCATGCCATTGCCTGGTGGCACCTATTAGTACACATCTCTAAACTGGACTCTTTATTTATTGGCAACTGCCAAAGCAATGCAAGGACGCATGATTACTGTTGAAACAAGAACAGGTCTAGATAGACATCTTAACCTTCTACCCTCAATCATGATGCACACCGTTCTGTTGCTTTGGTTCTGTACCTCAGCCCCACAACCTTTGGCTCTTGTCCGAGAAACACGCACCAAGAAGCAGGCCCCGTCTAAATTTCTTCAAAAATTTTCTAGTTTATTATTATTATTATTATTGTGTGAAAGCTGAAGAGTGAATCATTTTAAATGGTAATTTCATAGACTTTTGAATATACGCTCTAGTAAGCATTAGCATTTTAGCTAATTTTAGCTTATATTTTGCTTTTTGCATGGTAGATAGGTTAAATCACCCTTCATGCTACTGATAGCCAATGTGCTAATGTTTGCATTTTAGCTTCTCTTTCTCCTCTATTCTCTCTTAGATGAAGAACACTTTTGCATTTTTTAGGCAATTTCTTGTTTGTTTTTGTGTTTCTTCAGCGTATTTGTTGTCAGTTCATTTTTTCTGAAATTTCTATTTATTATGTATTTTAGCACTGACTTCAACCTAGGCCATATTTTTGCTTTAGTCTATGCCTTTTCAGCTCATCTATGGCAGCTCTTTCCTGCTTTTTTAAAGTTTTTGTCAGTTCTTGCATTTCAACAACTATTTCAAGTAATTTTGAGGTAACTTTACATTGTTAAGCAGTTTTATAGCTAATAGTCTTCCTGCTTAAACAGATCAGATGACAGTTTTTCTTTGCTGTTTCTGCTATTTCTACTAATTATAAGATTTCAGCAGATTTTCTGCAGTCAATTTCAGCTTGTTTCTGCAAGCTTTCAGCTAAAACATTTTGATTACAGCATTCACACTGCATTTTGGCAGGAAATGCAAATCTTTCTAGTTATAATTTAATTTTGTTCCAGTGAGGGTTAAGTTGTAGAGATGGAAACACTGCCTTACAACAAGTCTCTGTTTAAAGAAAGACTTTAACCATAATGTTTTAATTGCTTCTTGTCAAGCCCTGATAACGGTTTTGGTAATGCTTTGTTTTCTAGCAGCTGCTATAAATAAAAGATTAAGTGTACTTATAACCCAGATTACACAAATACATGTCTGAAAAATACATTTCTAAAGTGGAAGTGGGAAGTAGAGGAGAAAAAAGTCATAAAGATGAAAAATCACTTAAACCAACAATTCACTCAAGACTAAAATCACTCAGCAGTCATTAGAGACTCTTAAAACCTGACAAAGAGCAGCTGTCATGTACTCAGACAGTTACATTTACATTTACCAAGTCAAATGTGTACATGTATGCTTGGGAAAGAGCTATGTATATACAGTATGTGAATAAACATCCAAATATTAAGGTTTTAGTACTATGTGTGTGTGTGTCTGTGTGTGTCAGCAAAGATGAGTGAGTGTGTATCATACATATGTGAGAGTACTAGAGCAGCACATAAAAGGCTACACAAATAGAAACTTTCAAATTTCACATCTCTTTTTATATGCAGCAGCTGAAAGCATGCATGAAGAAAACAAACAAAAAAATCTTTATGCAAAATCTACTTTTGCTTTCATACAGTACTTTGTGGCATGGAAACTTTAAATAATTAGTTTGCCTACCATAATGATGCATAAAGTAGTAGTAGAGAAATTCCATTTTATTTTCTTATTATTGTACATTTCACTTTCACACTGCAAATGTTAGTGTGGGTTTATGCCTTCATGAGCATAAATAATTAGTAACTTTTAGAGCAGTAAATACTCAGCTGTAAGGGGCTCTTCACCAGGAGTCTCATGCACAAAAGAGTGCGCAGTTTTCATAATGAAAGTTGGCGGTAGAGAGAAATTCTGAAAATTGAGGTGCACAAAAAAATTCAGATGTACGAAGAGATGTCACTACACACGTAAATGGTAAACGGACTGAACTTATATAGCGCCTTTCCAGTCATATCGACCACTCAAAGCGCTTTACACTAGAGCCACATTAACCCAATCGCACTCACTAAAACGCACACATTCATACACTGACACACAGATCAGTAGGCAACTGGAGGTTAAGTGCCTTGTCCAGGAGCACATCGACATGTGCCAGTAGCTGGAATCGAACCCAAAAATTTTAGACTGCAAAACAACTACAGATTGTGAGGCAACTGTGGCTCGGTGAGAAGCCACAGAGGCGACTGCGACACGTAGCCTTCACACATCCCAATGTGCGGTGAATTTGGCGTAGCTACACATGGCGCTTGGACTGCCTGGTCCCTGCCTCTAAATACATAGGCAAAGTAGTATAAATAACCTGAAGGCACCCACCATGTGTCCAAATAACCATGGCAACCAAGCTGTGACAGCCAAAGAACCAAACCAGTTCCTTTTGGTGGAAAAACGCTCAGAGAGACTGTGTCTACACACCATGAGGGAGTTTTGTAGTGAATTACAGAAAATCAACAGCTACTTGAATGAGATCAGTAACTCAAACCTGGCTGAAAATAAAACGTTTGTCAGCTTGAACCCATTCTGTTCTACAAGGTCTGCTTTAAATCCAAACGGCTGCTGCACTGAGCTCAATCACGGCTCAATGCGGATCATTATAATGACGTGAATATTCCTCCCACATTTCCATTTGGAAGACTGTCACCACATACAGTATGTGACGTACGTTTAATCTTTAAAAGCATTCTGACCGTCACATAAATATAAATACACATAAATATATAAATATAAATATTACCTAGAAGCTGCCATCACGCACGGAGCTTGCTTGAGGTTTGTTCCCAACACAACTATTATAGTTAGAATAATTATAATTATTATTATAGTATGAAGGAATCATGATTTGAGGGAGCCATCCTGCCAGTGCATTGTGAGACACATTTGCGCAGCACAAATAGGTTGCACATATGTTAAATTAAATCTGTATTCATAAAAGCATATTCACTTGCACCTGGTGCCCTTATAGCATCATGAGTGCAGTTCATAGCTCTGATTACATTCAGAAATCAGCTCCTCGCTGCAACTGAGAGCCACAAGTTAGGGAAACGTTCTATATCTAAGCACCATGTGGATGAGGTCGTCCCATATGGCTGGCATAGCCCGGTTCAGGGATGACTGTTAAATACCCGACCTGTCAGTCAACTCCCTCTGAAAAGCACTGGTTGAAAGGACCGCAGCGTAGTGAGAACTTGAACTGGCATCGGTGACACAAGGTTCCTCCTGGTTTCCCTCTGTAGCCAGCTCCATGAGGCTAGCTCCCTGCAGAGCTCCAGAATAATTGCCCTGGGCAATCTAAACCAGGTAATAAGTCATGGATCATCATGTACCAGCAGGTCAGTAGGATCTCTAAAAACAACGCGCTCCCTCCGACTTTTTTTCATCGAGGTCCTGAAACTCTGCGAAAGCTAGCATAGTTCCACAATTACGGGCTACTTTATGCAGCTATTTATGGACATGTGTGATTTTCTACAGCTCGTCCACCTTAGGAATCATCAAACCTGAATTGTTTGGAATTAATCTGCTGATCTGGCACAGTTTTATTCCCAGTGAAAATGAAATTGTCCCTTAGATGATTCACATGCATTTTATGCTCCTCAGTGCACAGACCGATGAGCATTTCCATCTACAGGTGACAAAAACAGAGGAGGTTTCACAGTTTACATCCAACTGAGGTTGTTTCTGAGGTGTGTTAGCTATGAGGCTAAATGTGATTCAGTTTTATCGCTTGGGTTTAAAACATAAAAGTTCTAACTCATGAAATAAAACTAAATTAAGTCATTTTTCTCTGTATTTAGGTGATTTTAGTTATCTATAGTTTATCATGGTCGATTAAAAAAGTTTGCATGGCTACTACATATTTTCCCAGCAGGCAAAATATTTTCGTGGATTTCTGTACACTTTCACAAAACATTCACTTTTGTACATGCCAAGTTGTGCGTCAAACATTGCGCCGCAAGGTTTTTGTGCATAAGTATGCTTCGTACATGAAATCCTGATAATCAAATACAAAACAGAGTCAGAAAAACCTCTTCTTAGGACCCCAAGCAATGGGCTCAATAAGGAGCAGAATAGTCTAAATGATGGTGACACTCTGGTATAATCAGAATCAGAACACTTTATTGCCAGGTACCATAAAATAGGAAACATTTTACAGGACTAGGAACTTTCTGTAGTGAATGGTATATATGTATATATATCTATAGATCTATAAATATAGATCTCTCTCTCTCTCTCTCTCTCTCTATATATATATATATATATATATATATATATATATATATATACATATATATATGAATATATATATGAATATATATACACAGGCATCAAAACTATGAATTAACACATGTGGAATTATATACCAAACAGAAAAGTGTGAAACAACAGAAAATATGTCTTATATTCTAGGTTCTTCAAAGTAGCCACCTTTTGCTTTGATTACTGCTCCGCACACTCTTGGCATTCTGTTGATGAGCTTCAAGAGGTAGTCACCTGAAATGGTTTTCACTTCACAGGTGTGCCCTGTCAGGTTTAATAAGCCAGATTTCAAGCCTTATAAATGGGGTCGGGACCATCAGTTGTGTTGTGCAGGAGGTGGATACAGTACACAGCTGATAGTCCTACTAAATAGACTGTTAGAATTTGTATTATGGCAAGAAAAAAGCAGCTAAGTAAAGAAAAACAAGTGGCCATCATTACTTTAAGAAATGAAGGTCAGTCAGTCCGAAAAATTGGGAAAAATTTGAAAGTGTCCCCAAGTGCCAGCCCTACAAAGAAACTGGCTCACATGAGGACCGTCCCAGGAAAGGAAGACCAAGCGTCACCTCTGCTGCGGACTATAAGTTCATCCAAGTCACCAGCCTCAGAAATCGCAGGTTAACAACAGCTCAGATAAGAGAACAGGTCAATGCCACACAGAGTACTAGCTGCAGACACATCTCTAGAACAACTGTTAAGAGGAGATTGTGTGAATCAGGCTTTCATGGTAAAATAGCTGCTAGGAAACCACTCCTGAGGACAGGCAACCAGCAGAAGAGACTTGTTTGGGCTAAAGAACACAAGGAATGGACATTAGACCAGTGGAAATCTGTGCTTTGATCTGATGAGTCCAAGTTTGAGATCTTTGGTTCCAACCAGCTTGTCTTTGTGTGGCGCAGAAGAGGTGAACGGATGGACTCTACATGCCTGGTTCCCACCGTGAAGCATGGAGGAGGAGGTGTGATGGTGTGGGGTGCTTTGCTGGTGACACTGTTGGGGATTTATTCAAAATTGAAGGCATACTGAACCAGCATGGCTACCACAGCATCTTGCAGCACCATAATTTATTTTTCAACAGGACAATGACCCCAAACACACCTCCAGGCTGTGTAAGGGCTATTTGACCAAGAAGGAGAGTGATGGGGTGCTGCGCCAGATGACCTGGCCTCCACAGTCACCGGACCTGAACCCAATGGAGATGGTTTGGGGTGAGCTGGACCGCAGAGTGAAGGCAAAAGGGCCAACAAGTGCTAAGCATCTCTGGGAACTCCTTCAAGACTGTTGGAAAACCATTTCAGGTGACTACCTCTTGAAGCTCATCAACAGAATGCCAAGCGTGTGCAGAGCAGTAATGAAAGCAAAAGGTGGCACCTAGAATATAAGACATATTTTCAGTTGTTTCACACTTTTTTGTTCAGTATATAATTCCACATGTGTTAATTCATAGTTTCGATGCCTTCAGTGTGAAGCTACAATATTCATAGTCATGAAAATAAAGAAAACTCTTTGAATGAAAAGGTGTGTCCAAACCTTTGGTCTGTACTGTATATATACACACACACATGCAAACACACATACATATATACACCTGTACATTGACTGCCTAAGTAACATATGTACACAATTAAATAAAAAAGGTTAGGCGGAGATAAAGCTGGGGTCAGATGGGCCACTGTTCAACAGACTGACTGCAGTGGGAAAAAACTGTTCGGGTGACGTGAAGTCCTGGTTCTGATGGACAAGAGTCTTTTGCCACAATGGAGGAATTGAAACAGACTGTACCCAGGGTGAGAGAGTTCAGCTGCAATTCTGGCTGCCCGTCTCCCGGTCCTGGAGACGGACATTTCCAGCACAGATGGAAATGCAGCCTGGCCTTGTCCCTGGCCGAGACTCCAGCAAACCAGACTGTGACAGATGATGTAAGAACAGATTCAATAGCAGCAGTGTAAAAGTTCACCATCATCTTCACCGGAAGGTGATGTTTTCCTCCCACTTTAGGTGGGATGGTGGAGCCCAGGAAGCAGAAAGACTCTGCAGAGTTTACCGGTGTGTCACAGAGGATGACAGGGGGGCTGGGTCTTTCCTGAAATCCACTATCATCTCCACCGTCTTGAGAGCATTATTAACATATACAATCCAGAACTCCATCACTCAATAAGACTGTTCTTGGCCACTACTCATTTCTTGTGAACAGTTCTGATTTTTTAAGGAATGCAGCACATAAAAGAGAAAACATGCTACATGTTCTTTGATAGTAGTTGTTTATTTAAACAGAAAATAGTTTATTCAAACAGAAAATGCATCAGCAAATTTTTGTAATCTTTGTCTGATTGTTGTGATGGTTTCTAGCCTTATGAGACTGATTAATCACTCTCATAATTTGACTCATAACCTTTTAGAATATATTGTTTACTGAATGAATTACACACATTGTCACAATCTGTAGGTGTCTGATTGTTTGATTTTTTTTTGTATGTATTTTAAAAACCTCCTTAATGTTTACATTGCTCTTTAGGTTTTGCCTTCTTTATTATTTTCCTTATGCTTCTTGATGTTAGGTGATTTCCTTATTAGTGATTCGTTTGTGTTTTAGTGTTCTAAATCCATCTAGAGTTAATTTCCTGTTAGACTTCTATTACTCCCCTGGACTTCTCTGTGTTCCTGCACAGAGAACACACATCAGTGTTAACTAGCCTCCCTCCGTCTGTTGCTCTGCATTCTCCCATGTCACACCTGATCCATATTTCATCTGATTAGCTCTTCTGGTTCATTGGTCATTTCTCCACCCTGCCACTGTATTTAAACTATCTGGTTTTTCCATACTGGATTCTACTGTTGCTTACCTGTTTATGGCCATTATTGCCTGACCCCCTGCCTATGTTCAATGTCCTTCATCTACTTGTAAGTTTATCTGTTCAATTATGATTAAAATGTTTTAACTCACAATGTGGTTCTCAAGTTCCTGTTTGCACTTTGGCCCTGCAAACAATCAGAAATCCCTGACACACATATGTTTGTGTGCAGTGTAATGGCTATGGTGTAAACAGATGATTGCGTTTGCTTAGATGTAAAGTACATATATGGAAGTTTGCATATGTGTCCATGTGTATATGTGCAAACATATCAGTGTGTCTTCGATGCTCCCAACTTCTCAAACACTGACCATTTCTGACATGATATCACTTTGCTGCAGGGGCGCGAAACCTAAAAGGGAAAAAATCTATAGTGTGCATTGGAGAACAGTGACAAAGAGGAGTAAGAGGTTTATTGTGAAAGAGAAAAATGCCTGAGAGAACAAGAGATAGCCAAGAGAAGGGTGGCTGAGGAGAAACTACATTAGAATGAAATATATGTAACCTCACAGGAATCAAATACAGCAATGCACACTAGAATGATGAAGAAAAACACATCCAGATATGGCAAATTGAGACTGATGTCCGTTATTGTATCGGTTAATAACACAATGGCCTCCCAAAACGCCTCTAGCTTGAAAAGAATTGAAGACACTGTACACTGCCTTTCCATTGTATGTTTTAGCACGAAAGTAAATCCTAACAGATTAAAAGGCACAATTTAGGGAATCTGAGAATCTTTTCTTTGTAACAGAAGAGAGCAAAGCATTGTGTTTGAGTGATGTAAATGAAATCTTTTAACTGCCATGTTAGATTTACTGGAGCTTCAAACATAATCATAATGACAACAGTGTCCCTGACATTGCTGCTCCGGAGGAAAGTAAAAAAAACAACAAAAAACATCTTATGGTACCGCAGTTAGGACATGAATTAGTGAACCACTAGAGTGCACCCTGTAGCCTTTCAGGAAATGTGGATGCATAAAAGGCTGCTAGATATACAAAGGGTGGTGCTGAAAAGGAAAGTATAAAAAAGCAAAAGAAAAATGGGTGGAGAGAAGGATGGGGGTCAAGTGGAAAAAAACCAGAGCCATGTCACAGAGTAGCAGAAGTAACAGACATCTGTAAATATTCAGCAGTGAGAGGCAGGGGATAAAGCGAGAGATAAAGCGAGAGGCAGTGGAAAAACAAAACAACAATATTCTGTTGTCTGGCTTATTTTCGCTGGCTTTGTTACTACTGGAAAGCAAGCTGTTTTTCAGACCCTTGAGAATATTCAGTCTTAGGTAATGAAAGGACCACCAACCCAAAGGTGGGTGAACATTAGTTAGAAACCTTTGCAGCAGCGTGGTGAATGCCAATGGTTTCAGCCCAAAACATCTGAGTCACATTTTTATTCACTAGTAAAGCAAATCTAAAATAATGTTTAGAAAAAATTATATAAAACAAAAAAAAAACCTTATTAGTTGCTTTCTGTAATTATTTGCTACTATTAGTTAGCTTCTACCACAATAAAGACACAGTACCCCTCTATGAATCGCTACCTTATCGTAGAGGAGGTGTTTATGTGTCTGAATGATCCTAGGAGCTATGCTGTCGGGGGGCATTACATGGGTTCTTTCCTGTGGGCCCACCACCTGCAGGAGAGGCCATATGGGTCGGGTGCAAAGAGTTATGGGCAGCAGCCTTGGCGCTCTGACCCGTGCCCACTGAAGTTGGCTCTTGGGACAAGGATTATCACTTCTCTGGTCGGAAGGAGACTGAGCTTGTATGAGGTTGAGAGGTACCGACTAGATATAGTTGGTCTCAATGCACAATGTGGTTTCTGGAAAACAATCTCAGTGAGAAAGGTTGGACTTTATTTCACTCTGAAGTCGGGGCCTGTGTGTTGGAGTTTTCCCTGGTGAATGAAAGTGTAGTTTCCTGCTCCTTCGGGTGGAGAAATGGGCTCTGACAATTATTTGTGCCTTCTTACAGTTTTTAGCTTAGGTGCTAGAAGGTGCTTTGGCTGAGGACTCATCCTGCTGTAGGACTTCAATGCTCACATGGGAAATGGAAGTGTAACCTGGAGGGTGTGATTGGAAGGACTGGCCTCTCTGATCTGAGGCCCACTGGGGTTCTCCTGTTGGACTTCTGTGTTCCAGCAGAGCTTCAACTGCATCCTGGCTGAGGCAGGGGACATTGAGTCCAAGTGGGCCATGTTCCGCACTTTTATTGTCAAGGCGGCTGCCCTTAGCTGTGGCTGCTGGATTGTTGGCTTCTCTAGTGACAGCCATCCTAGGATCTGGTGGTGGACAGCCTAGGTGAGGGAGGCTGTCCAGCTGAAGAAAATGTCATATTGGGCCTTGTTAGCTGGTAGTACTCTGGAGGCAGCTGAGGGGTATCAGCAGGTAAAGCAGGATGCAGCTATCGCTGTTGCTGAGACAAAGATTCGGTCATGGGAAGAGTTCAGTGAGCCCTTGCATAGAGACTCCGAATTGACTTTGAGAAGATTCTGGCAAACCATCAGGTGGCTAGGGCAGGGGACAGCACTTTACCAACACTATGTATAGTGGAGGTGGGGTGCTGTTGTCATCAGGCAGAGAAAGAAATACTTTAAGGATTTTTTCTCAATCCTAACATCTTGAGTTTTGTAGAGAAAGTTGAGTGTGGGGACTTTGTGGATGGTTGGTCCATAACTTGGCTGAGATTGCCAAGGTAGTTAAAAAGCTCTGCAGCAGTTCCAGGGGTGGACAAAATCCACCCTGAGTTACTTAAGGCTCTGGATGTTGCTATGCTGTCTTGGTTGACATGCCATTTGCAACATGGCTTGGACATTAGGGACAGTGCTGCTGGATTGGCAGACTGGGGTGGTGGTTCCCCTGATTAAGAAGGGAGACTGAAGGGTGTGTTCCACACTTCTCAGCCTCCCTGATAAGGTCTATTTAGGGGTGCTGTGGTATACTGCCCAGTTGGTAGCTGAATCTTGGATCCAGGAGGAAATATGCAGGCCTGTCCTGGCCGTGGAACACTGGAGCACCTCTTTTCCCTCACTAGGGTTCCGGAGGGGTCATGAGAATTTACCCAACCAATCTACATGTGGTTTTTGGACTTGGAAAAGGCATTCGACGGTGTTCCCCGGGATACCCTGTGAGGGGGTGCTCCATAAGTATGGGATTACTACAGGCCATTCAGTCTCTATACAAACAGCGCGAGAATCTGGTTTACTTTGTGGGCAGTAAGTGGCTTCAAGTTGGGGGTTGGACTTCAAGGCTGCCTGACGTAAGGATTCCATCTCTGCTATTTGCGGATTATGTGGTCCTGTTAGCGTCATTGCAGTGTTATCTTTGCCTCTCTGGCACTTTTCAAGTGAAATGCAGTCGCTTTTTTAAAATACAGCCGTTAAGGGCACAGCAATGGTGCAGGGGTAAAGCATGCAACCCATGTACAGAGGCAACAGTCCTCAACGCAGCCATCACGGGTTCAAGTCCCAGCCCCATTGCCTTTGGTGCATGTCTTTCCCGCTCTCTCTCCACCCAATTTTTATTACTATGGACCCCGTTTCGTTTTACTTTGTTTTATCTGTGCATGGATTGTCATTGTTACCTGAGCAGATGACTATGCAAACTTTTACACATGACAAAGCGATGCATTTTGTTACAGTGGATTCAGGACCTTTGTTACAAAGTGGTACAGAGAGACATTGGAGTACCTGTTTTTTGGAGTGCTCAGTGCCCTAACAAAGGGCAATTTGGATGCCTTTTAAAAAATATGGCAACACCTTTTGGAATACCTGCCTCAAGACTACCAGTTGGCCCCTATTGTTGTTTTGTAAATAATGAATGTTCAATCAGATATTTTTAAAAAAAGAGATAAAAGAAATCATACAGACTTCAGCATAGCTTTGGTGCCTCACCGGCTGTTACTGTTACATGGCTACTCACTCATTTTAGCGTGTGTCTAACTGTAAAAACTAAATGATTTACACAAAAAAGAATTCTCCTCCCTGGAAATCAGTAAAAAACAAGACTGAGTTTGACATTTATATAGTTCACCTTTGGGGTAAGTATCTAATATAGCCTTCTTTTTTGTGCCTCGTGCAAATATCCACTGCAGCTGAGGATCAAAATAAACCACTCTCGACCTGGGTACAATCAACATATATTAGACATTCTTGCACATACAATAATACAAACATTATTTGTATTTTGTTTATTAATGTTTTATTTTCTATTTATTAATTTTTTATAGTTTCACTATAGTTTTATAGTTGCCCAATTAGCTTTTTTCTCCCTCTGTGTCATGTGACTTGTTAGTGTTCAAATGTGAATGAGGAGCAGGCATGTTAAATTTGGAGTTATTGCTCTGCCACTCTCATACTAGTCACTGGAAATTCAACATGACACCTCATGGCAAAGAACTCTCTGATGATCTGAAAAAAAGAATTGTTGGTCTACATAAAGATAGCCTAGGCCATACGAAGACTGCAAACACAGTGCACTGTGATACATTCCTTTCCTTATACCAACACTAAGTAACATTTTGGGAACTGAGGACACAAATTCTTGAAGCCTTGTAGGTGGAATTCTTTCCCATTCTTGCTTGATGTACAGCTTCAGTTGCTCAACAGCCTGGGGTCTCTGTCATATTTTGTGCCTTATAATGTGCCACAGATTTTCAATGGGAGACAGGTCTGGACTGCAAGCAGTCCGCTCTAGTACCCACACTCTTATTATTACTACAAAGCCATAGTGTTGTAAAATAAGCAGAATGTTGCTTGGCATTGTCTTCCTGAAATATGCAGGGATGTTCCTGAAAAAATGTTGCTTGGATGGCAGCATATGTTGCTCTGACCCCTGTTTGTACCTTTCAGCATTAATGATGCCTTCACAGATGTGGAAGTTACCCATGTAACTAACAACCTCCTCCCCAAACCATCAATGATGCTGGCTTTTGAAGTTTGCCCTTAAAACAATCCGAATAGTGCTTTTTCTTTCATTGGCCAGGACACAACGTCCATGATTTCCAAAAACAATCTTAAATGTGGATTCATCAGACCACAGTACACTTTTGCACTTTGAAACAGTCCATCTCACATGAGCTCAGACCCAGAGAAGCCAGCAGAGTTTCTGGTTGTTGTTGATATTTGGTTTTTGTTTTGCACTTCTAGGTGTAGCAATTGTGTTAACTGACCATGGTTTTCTGAAGTGTTCCTGAGTCCACGTGATAGTACTTGTTACAGAATGATCTAAATTTTTAATGAGGTGCCACTTGAGGGATCGAAGGTCATGGGCTTTTTATGTTGGTTTTTGACATGCAAATATTTCTCAATATTCTCTTAATCTTTTGTTGATATTATGAACAGCAGATAATAAAATCCCTAAATTCTGGCAAATGTATGTTGAAAAACATTGTTCTTAAACTGCTGGACTGTTTACTCACACAGTTGTTCACCAAGTAGTAAACCTCTCCCTATCCTTGCTTGTGAATGACTGAGCCTTTTGCGGATGCTCCTGGTATACCCAATCTTGATACCTTTTTCCCATTAACCGGTTTACCTAATGTTCCAAACAGGTGTTTTCTGAGCATTCCTCGACATTCTCAGGCTTTTGTTGCCCCTGTCCTAGCTTTTGTGGAAAGTGCTGCAAGCATTCAAGGATTCATCAGTGTGAACATATTGTCTTTGTAGTGTATTCGATTGCATATAGGCTGCACATGATTCAAATTATTGTATTTTGCTTACACAACATCCCAACTTCATTGGAATTGGGTTTATAACAACAAACATCTCTCAAGTGCAGGCTGCCAAGTTGTAATATATAATGTAACTGTAGAACCTGTACAACCCTTTTGTATTTATGATGTTACGATAGCAGATAATAGCTAAGATAATAAATGTAGTGAGGTTTGAGAGGAAAAAAAAAAACAGGTACTTGAATTCAATCAATACTACCATCAATATGCAATTTTTTGGGAAAATACAGGGGTTGGAAAATGAAACTGAAACACCTGGTTTTAGACCACAATAATTTATTAGTATGGTGTAGGGCCTCCTTTTGTGGCCAAATACAGCGTCAATTCGTCTTGGGAATGACATATACAAGTCCTGCACAGTGGTCAGAGGGATTTTAAGCCATTCTTCTTGCAGGATAGTGGCCAGGTCACTACATGATACTGGAGGAGGAAAACATTTCCTGACTCGCTCCTCCAAAACACCCCAAAGTGGCTCAATAATATTTAGATCTGGTGACTGTGCAGGCCATGGGAGATGTTCAACTTCACTTTCATGTTCATCAAACCAATCTTTCACCAGTCTTGCTGTGTGTATTGGTGCATTGTCGTCCTGATACACGGCACCGCCTTCAGGATACAATGTTTGAGCCATTGGATGCACATGGTCCTCAAGAATGGTTCGGTAGTCCTTGGCAGTGACGCGCCCATCTAGCACAAGTATTGGGCCAAGGGAATGCCATGATATGGCAGCCCAAACCATCACTGATCCACCCCATGCTTCACTCTGGGCATGCAACAGTCTGGGTGGTACGCTTCTTTGGGGCTTCTCCACACCGTAACTCTCCCGGATGTGGGGAAACAGTAAAGTTGGACTCATCAGAGAACAATACATGTTTCACATTGTCCACAGCCCAAGATTTGCGCTCCTTGCACCATTGAAACCGACGTCTGGCATTGGCATGAGTGACCAAAGGTTTGTCTATAGCAGCCCGGCCGTGTATATTGACCCTGTGGAGCTCCCGACGGACAGTTCTGGTGGAAACAGGAGAGTTGAGGTGCACATTTAATTCTGCTGTGATTTGGGCAGCCGTGGTTTTATGTTTTTTGGATACAATCCAGGTTAGCACCCGAACATCCCTTTCAGACAGCTTCCTCTTGCGTCCACAGTTAATCCTGTTGGATGTGGTTCGTCCTTCTTGGTGGTATGCTGACATTACCCTGGATACCGTGGCTCTTGATACATCACAATGACTTGCTGTCTTGGTCACAGATGCGCCAGCAAGACGTGCACCAACAATTTGTCCTCTTTTGAACTCTGGTATGTCACCCATAATGTTGTGTGCATTTCAATATTTTGAGCAAAACTGTGCTCTTACCCTGCTAATTGAACCTTCACACTCTGCTCTTACTGGTGCAATGTGCAATCAATGAAGACTGGCTACCAGGCTGGTCCAATTTAGCCATGAAACCTCCCACACTAAAATGACAGGTGTTTCAGTTTCATTGTGCATCCCCTGTATATGCTAGTTGCATTCCTGTATTTTGTCTTGTTTTTTTGTAATAAGTTAACTGCTCAATATCAAAATCATCATGTTGGCCTTTAATCACTCCTCCCAACTCTCCCGATGTTGTTATAAGATACAGTCTAATATATTCTGAAGGGGGAGGAGATACTGAATGTTTGGGCTGAACATTACAAACAGTAAGCTTGAAGCATGTAAATAAGATGCAGCAGTCAGGTGTTTGTGCTGCTGGCTAATCACCAAGGGAATTAAGCATTGCAAATGCTATATGTGCATCATTAACATCATTTACATGGATCCGTTCACATCCACAATAATGACCCTGCAGCAATACAGGCTTTTAAAAAGAGGACAGAGGCTAATTTGTGTAGATTATAAGCATACTGTGCAGCACCCAGAATGCATATTAAACCTGCTGTACATACTGTAAATACTGTATGATCCTAAGACTGAAATACCAATCATCTTCTATTTTAAATTATGAAAAATAAACAGTAGGTGAAATACAAAATAACACAGATTAAACTATATGCCAGTTTTACCACATTATTTTAAATTAAAAAACAAAATATACCAGTTTAATGGATGCTTTACGTTCTAATTCTTGTTTGTGTTTGCATTGGTTTTTGTAATTCTGTCATGGGTGTGCAAACTGAATATTTCAATTATCCACATTTTTATGGTTAATTATTCTTTACTTTTTAGTTGTGCTCACTTTGCCCTGTTCATTTCTGCCTACTCTCTTGATATATTTTGTAGCAGCTTCTATTTAATTTGTAGTTTTTGGTTGCAGTATGTTATTGAGTTGTGTGCAGCTTTTTTGTTTAATTGTAATTTTGCAGTTTTGCATTAATAATGTGGCCATGTATTTTGTTATATTATTCATTTAACAGATGTTTTGGTTATTCTACTTTATACATTTATTTGAGAAATTCTGCAAGCTCTCTTTATTATTTGCTGTCAAGGAAGAATACAATCATTTGATTTGTTGACTTCAGCCCATTGTTTTTTTGGTTTGCCTCACTAATGTGAACATGCTGGCAAATTTGGCCTTTAACTTTTCTTGTTGTGTTTAACAAGATATGGAGGTTTTTTATTAAATGCAGTGTTTTGCGTGTCAGGACCACCATACATAACCAGAGAAAGGTAATTTCCGTAGCATCTCAATAAATCGGGATAAATAAATGTATCCAATAAACTGGAATATCATTAAATTATTTCTTTATTTATTTTAGTAATTAAAATATTTCACTATAATATAATCAACCAAAAAGCTGCACACCAGCTCAGTAGCAGACTGGAACCAAAAATAAACTAAACAGAAAACTCTCACAAAATATATGAAGGGAATAAGTAGAAATGCATATAGCAAAGAAATTAAAACTTTTATATTTTAATTAATTGCGGTGCACCTGCAAATAAACAATTCTTAAGCAACTGTTCAGCAAATAACAGCCATATGGTAGTTTGGTTACATAAGTTGTTCAGTTTGTAATTTCTGCTGCGGTGTTTCTGCATATTGTTGGTCAGAACAATAAACAATACTGCAAGACAGAATTACTGCAGAGAAAAAAGGGTTAAATGTAGACATCACTAACTGAATATGATTAACAATCAAGTTCTGGGATAATGTTACCTTATACTACCTATTTGCTGTTTTTCTTCAACGCATACTGTATATATACTTAAAAGACCCATGTTCCTAAATACAACCTTTGTAAGTCAAATGATAATATAACATAAAATACTATATGGTGGTATTTTATATATCTCAATTTGTTGACACTATCTAAAAAATGTATTCATAATATTTTTAATGCAGAAGAATATGTTCAGTAGAAAGATTCAAAACTGTAAAACCTAACATAAATAACACTATATCAATGAAGAGGTCTCAAGCCGCCTTCAGGCTTCTTCCACAGTACAATCAAATGATGAATGTTTTCAAAAATGATTTGATCAAATGCCAGCAGATGCTAGCCTGAATTTTAATGCCTTGCTCTGAGTAATGAATAACTGCAATCATGCTGCTGCCTCTTTGCACATGGTCCCATTTATTGGAAATTCATAACATGCGTCTTTTGACTCCTATATTTGTTTTAATAACCAGTGTTATTCTACGTATGTCAAAGGTCTTTTATTTGAAACCAAGAACAATTTTAAAAAGGTATAAGCCTACCTTGCGAATGCCTTCCCTCGACTCCTCAACATTATTATCTGCTCCTCCAGTGTGATTAATCATCCGCCACATCTGAGAGTACATGGGATCTCTCTCAAAGGGGTTCATAGCCTTTGAGCGCACCTGATCATATACTGCAGAGTCCAACACTGTCCCATAAGGCAACTCAGTCTGCTTTGATAAGTCCTGCAGAGACCTAAAAAGAAACAAGCAGTAAAAAGATAATCGAATGAGTCAATCTATCCTTCTATTACAAGCAGCATACAGACTATCCCTGTGGTCCATGACTGTAGCTGTACCTCCTATATAACTAAGCACTGATTTGATGATCTAAAGACTCCACTGTTTCAAACTACCTATTGAGGTTTAGATGTTGCAGTCACATAAAAATGAAATGTGGTGAATCTGGGCTATTCTGAACATGTGATTATAGTTCTTCACATGTTTATGTTTCTTACATGTATATTAAGGAACCACAAGCTTCTTGAATGTTGATGTGTTAAAGTCATCAAAGTAGTAAAAAAAACTGATCAGTTAGAATGGTAAATGGACTGACCTTGTAGAGTGCATGTTTAGTCATATTGACCACTCAAAGTGCTTTTAAGACTAGAGAGACATTGCGATTCATACACCAATAGGTAAGCAACTTGGGGTTAAATGCCTAAGGGTATGTCAATAAGTAGCAAAATCAAAACCTACAAATGTTCTGATTGCAAGAGGACTACTCTTCTCACTGAGCCATACAGCTGAGCACATTGTTAGAGATGATCAAAAGTCATTGTTCATGAAGCACTAATCACTTACATTTGCAGTCCTCCATTATCTTTAATGTCCCCACTGTGTGAACAAAGATTGGCAAATACCTTTTTCTTCTATAGCCATATGCTTTTGAGTTACTGGTATCAGGCCCTGAAGCTTACCAGTTTAACTTCAGTAAGTATGGAAAAAGCATTACCGGAAATGTTTTATTACTTTATTGAGATTTTTGGTACCATAAACAAATATTTTATTGATTGTACCAATTGTAATATATCTCTGAAGGTCATTCTCATTTCATACACAAAACTGGTAAGTTGTTTTATTTCTTTTTTGTGCAATAAAAAACAGGAAAAGTTTCAAAAAGATGACTGTATCAACAAATATGAAGTTGATACATATGCTTTTAAGTGAGCATATCAAGGAGGAAAGTGATCATTACTGACACGATCTTAGGAAATGGCAGTCTGTTAAAGCAAGCTACTTACTGCAGATTTGAATTTAAATCTATATATAGCTGAACTGATTGCCTCATATGTTCCCAACAAAACTCTTCACTTTAAGACTGCCATTGGTTTCCAAGGTCTCTAGAAGTAAAATAAGGGCATAGCTTTCTGGTGTCAGACTATTTTTAACTGACCAGCTCCTAGGTTTTTTATCCAACGCAGACATCTTTTGTTATGATTTGTGGGTGTTTTTGGGTTTTGTTGGTCTTATTTCACAGTTGAAGTTTTGAATCATGCTTCTGTTAATTTTTCTGGTCATGTTTTTGTTCATGTTTTGTCAAGTTTGGTTTTTGGATCTGGTTATGCTTTTGTTTCATGTTTTTCTAGTTATGTTTCTATTAGTTTGTATTCTTGAATTCCTGTTTTGCTCAGTCACGTTTGTTCTCTCCTGTCAATTAAGTTTATTTGGTTCACCTGCACCTAGTTAATCTATCTCCTTGCTTCACCTGGTTCACACTCCATATATACATCTCCATTCTGTTTATTCCTTGCGGAAATATTTTTCAGATCATGCTCTTGTCCTGTTATTCACGCCAAGCCTGTCTTGCCAGCCAGCCCATGTCTGTTTTTGCCTGTCTTGCCTGTCCGTTTATTGTTTTGGTTCCTGCCTCCTCCTATGAGTGAGTTTTTTGTTATTAAATCTTTTTTCACCTACCATCATGCTGCCTGCTAGTCTGCAATCTGGGTTCGTCCGTTGCTCAAGTCCTAACATCTTGTCTACTAAAACTTTCTTTCTGAAAAAAAAAAAAATCATACAGTGGCTTACATAATCCTGTCCTATGTATCTATTTTTGCTGCTATAGGGATAGGTTGTTGGAAGATATAATAACGAATTTCACTCTGCTAGACATCAGTTTTCTCCAACAACAAATGCTTCCAGTTCTGTTAGAAAATAAAAATATCTTACCATAAATAGAAAATGAAGAACCAAACTTAGCAGTAGGTAAAAGTCAGGATTGATCATCTTAAACCAATTCTCGCCTCAGATTAGGCTTCTAGCATGCACGGCCCACTACAACAAGTTTAACAGGGAAAATAAGCCGTTTTGCCATCTAGTGGGCAGTTTAGTAGTGTGGGATGAAAAAAAAAAAAAACTTCATACAGACTTTAAATCATGCACACTTTAAATTTAACTTGACATTAATGAAGGATGCCCCTTCAAAATACTCTAAGAGGGTGTATTTCATGACCATACAGCCTACCAAGCAAAACACAATTCCCTAATTTGTGGGAAAATCTAGTTCAAAATGTATTCTTCCTGTAACGTGTTCACAAGAAGAGGTGGCAGCAGAAAAACTGTCTCAACATCATCACACAATTCAAAGTGCTAAAATGAAAATGAGCCAGTGGAGTCCCAGATGTATTTCTGTAATGAGATTACATTCAGCCACAGGAAAACCAGTTACTTCATATAGTGTCTAAGTAATGTAGATCATTCTTAGTCACATGATGATAAAAAAAATTAAACAAACAGGATTTGAGAGAATTTGAGGGAATAAAGACATGTTCTAAAACTTTCTAACTTTCAGTTGTTTTGCATCTAGCTTTTACCTGTGTTTAAAGGTTGCAATACCATAGTAAAAAGTTGCAAAGTAGTTTTGCCAAAGAGTTGACAGTTTGGATGTTTACTTGACAACTGAGTAGCATTAAAGTCTCAGGAAACTTCAATAACATTTTTTCACTTCATTGTGGAAGTGGAATAGCACTTGCTATATATATATATATATGTATATATATATATATATATATATATATATATATATATATATATATATATATATATACATATATATATATATACAGGTCCTTCTCAAAATATTAGCATATTGTGATAAAGTTAATTATTTTCCATAATGTCATGATGAAAATTTAACATTCATATATTTTAGATTCATTGCACACTAACTGAAATATTTCAGGTCTTTTATTGTCTTAATACAGATGATTTTGGCATACAGCTCATGAAAACCAAAAATTCCTATCTCACAAAATTAGCATATCATTAAAAGGGTCTCTAAACAAGCTATGAACCTAATCATCTGAATCAACGAGTTAACTCTAAACACCTGCAAAAGATTCCTGAGGCCTTTAAAACTCCCAGCCTGGTTCATCACTCAAAACCCCAATCATGGGTAAGACTGCCGACCTGACTGCTGTCCAGAAGGCCACTATTGACACCCTCAAGCAAGAGGGTAAGACACAGAAAGAAATTTCTGAACGAATAGGCTGTTCCCAGAGTGCTGTATCAAGGCACCTCAGTGGGAAGTCTGTGGGAAGGAAAAAGTGTGGCAGAAAACGCTGCACAACGAGAAGAGGTGACCGGACCCTAAGGAAGATTGTGGAGAAGGGCCGATTCCAGACCTTGGGGGACCTGCGGAAGCAGTGGACTGAGTCTGGAGTAGAAACATCCAGAGCCACCGTGCACAGGTGTGTGCAGGAAATGGGCTACAGGTGCCGCATTCCCCAGGTCAAGCCACTTTTGAACTAGAAACAGTGGCAGAACGCCTGACCTGGGCTACAGAGAAGCAGCACCGGACTGTTGCTCAGTGGTCCAAAGTACTTTTTTCGGATGAAAGCAAATTCTGCATGTCATTCGGAAATCAAGTTGCCAGAGTCTGGAGGAAGACTGGGGAGAAGGAAATGCCAAAATGCCAGAAGTCCAGTGTCAAGTACCCACAGTCAGTGATGATCTGGGGTGCCGTGTCAGCTGCTGGTGTTGGTCCACTGTGTTTTATCAAGGGCAGGGTCAATGCAGCTAGCTATCAGGAGATTTTGGAGCACTTCATGCTTCCATCTGCTGAAAAGCTTTATGGAGATGAAGATTTCATTTTTCAGCACGACCTGGCACCTGCTCACAGTGCCAAAACCACTGGTAAATGGTTTACTGACCATGGTATCACTGTGCTCAATTGGCCTGCCAACTCTCCTGACCTGAACCCCATAGAGAATCTGTGGGATATTGTGAAGAGAACGTTGAGAGACTTGAGACCCAACACTCTGGATGAGCTAAAGGCCGCTATCGAAGCATCCTGGGCCTCCATAAGACCTCAGCAGTGCCACAGGCTGATTGCCTCCATGCCACGCCGCATTGAAGCAGTCATTTCTGCCAAAGGATTCCCGACCAAGTATTGAGTGCATAACTGTACATGATTATTTGAAGGTTGACGTTTTTTGTATTAAAAACACTTTTCTTTTATTGGTCGGATGAAATATGCTAATTTTGTGAGATAGGAATTTTGGGTTTTCATGAGCTGTATGCCACAATCATCTGTATTAAGACAATAAAAGACCTGAAATATTTCAGTTAGTGTGCAATGAATCTAAAATATATGAATGTTAAATTTTCATTATGACATTATGGAAAATAATGAACTTTATCACAATATGCTAATATTTTGAGAAGGACCTGTATATATATACAGTACAGACCAAAGGTTTGGACACACCTTCTATTCTATTCAAAGAGTTTTCTTTATTTCCATGACTATGAATATTGTAGCTTCCCAATGAAGGCATCAAAACTATGAATTAACACATGTGAAATTATATACTGAACAAAAAAGTGTGAAACAACTGAAAATGTGTCTTATATCCTAGGTTCTTCAAAGTAGCCACCTTTTGCTTTGATTACTGCTCCGCACACTCTTGGCATTCTGTTGATGAGCTTCAAGAGGTAGTCACCTGAAATGGTTTTCACTTCACAGGTGTGCCCTGTCAGGTTTAATAAGTGGGATTTCAAGTCTTATAAATGGGGTTGGGACCATCAGTTGTGTTGTGCAGGAGGTGGATACAGTACACAGCTGATAGTCCTACTGAATAGACTTAAAATTTGTATTATGGCAAGAAAAAATCAGCTAAGTAAAGAAAAACGAGTGGCCATCATTACATTAAGAAATGAAGGTCAGTCAGTCCGAACAATTGGGAAAACTTTGAAAGTGTCCCCAAGTGTAGTCAGCACCATTTGGACACTGTAACCAACAATTGTTGTCAGAATCTGCAATGGTGGGCTTTTGTTGGTAAGCTGGTCTCATTGTCCATAAATCACTGACTGATTCAGATACATAAGTATGCAGTAGTTGCATGCCGAAATTCCTATTTACAAGAAGCACAAAGAGAAACACTGGGTTTGCGTATAACTGGTAGATGCAAAAACAAACCAGAAGCAATAGCAATAATTGGAAATGAGAAAAAAAAGTCAGTCTGTTTTGAACTTTTTATACTCATCTTTCTCTTTTTTCTCTTGTTTTTTTTCCCTTTCACACTTCTCATTACCCATAAATTGCCACCTCTAGGGGAAAGACAAGCTATTGTTAATTATAATGCAATAGTGCTTGGGTTGCCTTTCAAAGAGTTGGCTGCTAAGAAATGTAATGGAGAACTATTACATGAACTAATTACTATTTGTTTGTTAAATGTGTGCTTACACACCACCCATGGATTTGGGATCCTCATATCTAGGAAACAAAACATGCCCACAAAACACTCAACATATCCTGCCTAATGAAGAACAAGTGTACAGTATGCTGTATGGCGTCACATTCCTGCCAAAAATCAGAAGAGTGTATTAAACAATCACAACAGGGCATCTTTTAATCGAGAGAGCGCATAGCTCTTATCGCGGGCGTGCACCTTTTTTCGAGAGCCTTTGAACACAGCACAGCATGCAGTAAAACGCCCCCTGCACCCATCTGTTCGCTCTCGCAGAAAAATTACGCTCTCTTGCACTGTTTAGTGTATTTGTCAGTTGGGGGCAGAAACTCTTCTGATTGATCTGATTGGCTGGATTTTCACTTCACATCTGGTCGCAGCCAGCACAGGACATTGTCTTATAAGAGAAGAAGAATAGCAGGGAACGTGAAAACGAGGAATAAATAAGAAGGAAAGGAAAAGTTGGTTGTTGATTGCAACACTTTTTTACTGGTGACATTTATTTTATTTATATCTTTCAAGGGTGTCCTCTAAGGATGCTTATTTTTATTTTTCTATGTGCTTTCTAAGTGTTTTAAATTTGTGACTGTATCCTATGTTGCATTCTGAGCAGTATGTCTCAACAAAATTTTATTATGGTCTCATAATGACAGTAAAGATTCTTGAATGATTATTGATTACTTTATTAGCAATTGGTTAACTGTGGATATGTTAAATTAATTAGCCTGAGACAATTTCTAATTGTAGAAGTCAAAATCTCAACACTAACAGTTTGTCTCTGAGAGGAAGTTTCCTCTAAACACTGGATGCTGATTATAATAACCGTTTTATTGACATTGTTTGATATAGTTGAGGACAGCATTGGAGAGTTCATTTTGTGTGATGTGAGAGGAAGTGAGTCTCACACCACTCTTAACATCTGTAAGAATCTTGATTTCTTTTTGGATAAATGTCACTGCTAAAAAAGTGTTGCAATCAACAACCAACTTTTCCTTTCCTTACCTTCTTATTTAATCCTCGTTTTCTTCAACGCTTTGCTTCCACATCACGTTCCCTCCTCTTCTTCTTTTCCTATAAGGCAATGTCCGGTGCTGGCTGCGACCGGATATGAGGTGAAAATCCGACCAATCGGGTCAATCAGACGAGTTTCTCCCCCTAACTGACAAATACGCCCACTAAACAGAGCGAGAGAGCGTAATTTTTCTGCGAGAGCAAACAAATTGGTGCAGGGGACGTTTTACTGCTCACCGTGCTGCTTTCAAAGGCTCTCAAATAAAGGTGCACGCCTGCGAGCAGATTTATGCGCTCTCTCGATTAAAAGATGTGTTGTGATTGCTTAATATGCTCCTCTGCTTTTTGGCAGGAATGTGACGCCATAATGCTGTGTCATTAATTCAGTTGTAATACAGTACACCCACAGGGCAGATTTAATAATGGGTACAAATATGAGCAAAGACAGTTTGATTCCAAGCCTGTTTGCCAGCACAAATACACAATCACATTGACACACACTAACTGTGCATTATAAAATAATATTTTTTGTCTTTTAATGGAACGGAGAGCTCTTGCTCTCCTTCCCTATCATGTAGTCCTCAATTAGCTCTAATCTATCCTAAAAAAAAGAAAAACAATTTAAAGATTTTAATGAACACTGCTGTGAACATGAATCGTTTATTGCTGTCAGTTAATCTTTGGCCCTAATAATCTCCCCTCCCCACCAATCTCCCTTGAGAATGTGCTGGCTCATCAGGAGATTCTTTGACCAAGATTCTTGGTTTGTGAAGTGGTTTCATGATGCAGTAATTTCAAGCCTGCTCTTTACAGCCGAAAATCTGACAAAGGAGTGAAACAACAAACATGTATTACGAATGAGTGTAAGAATATTTAAAATTAAAACTGAAGGAGAGTCATCGCACAAGACTGGAAACATTTGGGTAGTGATGACCTGTTTTTGTATAAAAAAAAAAAAAAAAACATGAAAAGTATTTTGGTTTGGTTCTCTGATTATAGTTATAATTATTACAGCAAGGTGAAAATAGAAAATAGAAGATAAGTGATGAGTTTATATGGAGTTGTATGGATAACAAAATCAACTTCAACTTGATTTTTTACAACACTGTATAAAACTGGAATAGTTCCTTCAATTTTTGAGCTGAGCATGAAACAACTGTCAAATAATTTTATTGCTAATATATAAATAAATGAACTATATAATAATTTAATTAATTACCAAATAAATGCAGTGTCTTAAAAAAGTGTTAAACTTTCTCACATTTTATTTACATTAAAGCCATAAACGTCTGTGTTGTTTTTAAAGAAGATGATTGTTAGCTTTCTAGTTTATTTATCAATGCAAACAGGAAAGTATGGTTTCCATTTATATACAGGAAAGTATGGTTTCCATTTATATTCAGCCCCCTTTATTTTGATACACCTAAATAAATTTCAGTACAACCACTTGCCTTGTAGATGACTTAGTATATAGAATTCACCCATTTTGAAATTGAATCCCATTATTAATGCAAATGTTCTGTGATGATGACCCCAGAGGTTTTGACAGAGAACATTAGTGAGCAGGATAACTGATAAAAATGCCTTCCACAAATGTGGCTTTTGTGAAAGACTGGCAAAAAGGAAGCCCTTGTTGAAAACAAGATATAAGTAGTACCCAAATGAGACTTTTTGGTCTACATGCCAAATGCTATGTGCGGCAGTCAAGTTACTTTAGACTGGATGGAGGTTCACCATCCAGTAGGTTATTGACCCGAAACAAAGAGCCAGAGCTAGAACGTGATGGTTTAGATCAAGACATATACATATTTTTTAGAATGGCCCAGTCAAAGTCCAGACCCAAAACTGCAGATGTGTAAAATTGGTAAAGAAATGCCCCAAAAGATTTACAGATGTTTTGTAGTGAAATATGCTTTTGAAAACTATTGACTTGAGGGGGTGAATACCAATGCAAGGCACACTTGTCATTTCCATTACACAATAATGTTATATTTGTGTTAGTCTAAAATTCTATTGAAATGCACCTAAGTTTGCTGTTGTAAGGTAACAAAAGGTGGAACGGTTTAAGGGATAGGAATACTTTTGCATGCCACAATCAATAAAAATGTAACAGGTTTCACCTATCAAATCTCAAATCTCTGAATTTTCACTAAAACAGCCACATTTGTTTCTAGATTTATGTGTGTGTAGTCTTGTGGAAGTCTAGGCATAGAAGAATTATGTGTTTAATTGTCTTTGTTTAATGTGAATTTAATTCCTGTGTGTGTGTGTCTCTGTGTGTGTGCACACATTAGTGTTTCTGTCCTGTGTGTATGCTAGCTCATTTTGCAAGCAATTATATTCCCCTAAGCAGCTCAATGAGCAAGTAAATGGAGTGAACAGCCACTGAATGTATCTTATGACAAATAATCAGTACATGTGTGTATGTGTGTGTCACTACAGAGTGAAAGAGGAGCAAAGCAAGAATAAAGTTGAACTGAAAAGGCAGGCAAATCTCTCACCTGCATGTTAATCAGAGTTTTTCAGGGAACAATCTCTGTGCAGTCTGACCTCACTACAGTAACTACAACACCAGGCGTCTGTTTTAGAGCCACAAAGTTGCTGGTCTCAGCACTTGTCAAGCACAACCCTGGAGAAATATCTCTCACATGAAAACTATTTTCCATCAAACTTGTAGTTAACATTCCGGAAGGATATATTTAAATGCAAACTTTGATATGCTTCAAGTCTTACCACAAAATATGGTGCAAGAACATATTAAAAGAGCTGGAACCGACATGTCTCCTTTCACCCCGAAGGAGGAGGCTTTGTCATAACATCTTTTCAGGTTTGTAAAAATTACAATTCAAAAGTTTAGATATGTACATACACATGTACTTTTGTATTTTGAAATTACAAATCTAAAAATTTTTAAACGGTAATACATGATAGTCTGTGAAGTGTCAATGTCAGTAAACAAATTTCGACTCTGGGACACGAGTGTCTGTTCATTTGTGGAGACAGTTGATAAAGCCTTGATAAAAGCTGTTTCTGGTACAAGAAAAATACTATCAAAAGTCCAGAAGCTAAGCGTTTATTTATTTTACTACATATTTAGTTGATTGATTTTAACTTTTCTTTTACTTTTATTTGTTGTATATGTCAGTAAAATTTTAAGGATGTATCACTTTAGTGCAAAAAATGGTTGTACTTTATAAATAAATTGACTTGACTTTACAAACTAATATCCTTTTTAACAAATGTTCATTTATTCCATGTGCATTCAGTTCGACTTGCACTTTAAACTGTTAATGTTATTTATATGACTTTTCCTATTGCTGAATCTTAAATCTGAATAAATGTAATCTTTATGGTGAACACTGTATTTATCATCAGAATATTGTATTTTAGTTTTACATTTTAAGTCATTCTGGTGTTGATTTACAGTGCATTACAACCACACATAACTGGTGCACAAATGTTCTTGCTGCAGGATGAATGGTGTGCACTAAACCCCATTCAGTGCTTCCGTTTTCTGCTCCTCTTAAAGCTGTCACCTCTCAGTCGAATAATCCCTTACATGTCGCATGGTTTGACCTTCCTTCATGCCTATGGGTTTGTGGCCTATGGTGGTCCTCACATTTCATGTGTACAACCTGGGTGTGTAGTTTTGGACTTTGCTCATTAAAGGCTTTATACCAACATTCTACCTCCTACCTGTATGCGAGTCCTCTATAATAAAACTGATAACAGTATGAAACAGATGCAGTGGGTGGTTTTATCACTTTTTCTAAGCAATTTTTATGCAAGTAAAATAATTCAACTCTGTGGCTTTGAGTGAAACGTACTGTGTAAAGCCTTCTGGGCAAAGTTGCCAATTATGAATTAGTTAGTTCTAACTTTAAGGTGCAACGAGTGCACCATGATTTAAAATTGAAGATAAGCTAAATGTCAGTGTGGAGGTTGTTTTAGTCTACTCTACTCTACTGATATGGGTATGTGACAAGTTTAAGTAGCTCCCTGAATTAAACTTTCAAATGGGGGCTAAAAAAACAAGGTCATGTTTTTTTCTGAAATTTTAAGTAGGGAGAGACTTCAGCCACTCGAACACATGCCCCCCAAGCACAGTAAAAGTGACATATTACATAATATATTACCTGCACTGTGAAAGAGGACATTAACCTTGTAAGAAAACTCTGTGTTATTATGATAAAAAAAATCTGAAATCTTTTTTTGTGCATTTGTTTTACAAATATTAATACAACATAAACCTCAGTGCAGTAAAGTAAAATGTATCTTATCAAGAAACTCACAATGTCACAGTTGATTACAATCAAAACTAGATAATCAGATTTTGTCTCATGACCCTTTTTGGTTATGTAAATTATTGAGCAATATATTTGGTGCTTCTTGTATTTTTTTTTTCTTACAGCAATAATTAAATGAATTACACTTTACACGTTCTTTAAAAATACATAAAAATATTAAAACCCAATATAAAGGTCTTCTATATATATGCGGAACAATTAACAGCAATTTCAGAACAAAGACATTCTTTGACATCCTTTCTGAGCCCTAATACAAACACTGTTTGCCAAATGTTTACTGCCCACAAACACATTTCTCGCTCTGTCAGGTCATCACTACCCAAATATTTCCAGTCTTGTGCGTTGCCTCTCCTGTTTGTCTTCACTACATCCTTTGTCTCCAAAACATTGCCTTTTTTCTCCCTCACCTTCATCTGTTCCTTTTGGTTCACTTCATTTCCTCATTAAGATGCCTTTTTGTTTCACTTTCTGTGCATTGCTAACGTGTGTCTTCATTTTGCCACTCTCCTCGGCCACCTTTCACGGTTTTCCTAGAGGATTCATACCGAAATTGAGGGAAAACATCCAAGCGTGAAATAGTCCAGAGAGGGCTGACTTGTTATTTCATTTTCAGGATGAGACAAGGGCATTAATACTTAAAAAGCCTGCCTGTCTTGATGGAAGACACTAAGGAGACTCATGTCTCCATCTTTTCCTTGATTTCTCTTCCGTTGGTGCCTGTAACTACATTACTCGCTTCCTTAAACAGAATGTATTTGGGATTATTTTGCCTGTGTGATGTGTTATTTAAGTGTTTGTTGTTAAAAAAATCGGAGACCAAAGTCAACAAAAAAGCCAAACACAAGAAAAGAGAGGAATGTTTGCTTTAAAAGAGTGATTGTGGTTAGATGTAGAGAAACAATGTTGTTCATTCTAAAGCTGAGCACAATTAACTGCGGCACTGCTGGGCATAGCGGATGCTTAGACATGCTTATTAGTCCAATGAGAGATGATCACTTCCTGGTGCCACCAGCAGAGAAGCAGGAAGATGTATTATCACAGAGATAGACAAACAGAGGGCATAGACCCCTGGGGAAATAATGTGTGAAAGGTAAAGAATGGTAAGAGAACAAAAATTTGTCAACTTATTTGACACCTTAAAATTGCGACTAACTCAACATTCTCTATCTTATAGTCTGTGTCTTCATCAGTAGAATATACACTCTGATTTCAAGCAGAGAATACACTACCTCCCAATGTGTTAAAGATAAGATTGAGATAGCGTCAAGAAGGTAGTTGTGTACTTGTGTGTTCATGTAAATGTGTGCTGCTTACCACACTTTTATCTGCCTGGTAGAATGTATGTTCACCCTCAGCAACCACAAAATACAAGGAAGGACTCTACAGTTTGTCTCTATGTCTTTTACACACATATACAGTTAAAGCTCATTCAATTAGAATATAATCAACTGCTGGTTTTATTCCAGTAACTCAGTTTATGTATCTCAGAAAATACATAATACATAAGAACAATGTTTTTTTGTCAGCCAGCTAAAAAGTATGCCAATATACTGTACAGTATATGCACTACACACTTGGTCGGGGCTCTTTTTGCATGAGTTACTGCATCAACGCAGCTTGGCATGAAGGTGATCAAGGTTTTGCTGTACTGCGGTGTTAAGCTTTCACAGGTTGCTAACCTACAAATCTCCCATAAATTCTTGATGTGACTTTGCTTCAAAATCGTCTCATAGCTGAAGTTACCCCTGTTATTTTTACATTTCCTGCAACACTTTTTCATTCCACTGAACTCATCCAGTAATATGCTTGGAGGTAGCATGCTGCTGTTGGGGCAGCTGTGGTTCTGTAGGAATAGCAGTTGTCCTAAAATTAGAAGGTTGGGAGTTTGATTTGAGCTTTCCCACCACCATCTTTTAAAATGTCCTTGTGCAAACTGAAAAACCATAAGTTGTCAACCAATCTGGATATCAGTGTGTAGGAGTAAATGTGACTTTCACTATGAAAGTGCTTGAGTGGTCAGTACAGGTTCAGTCCAATGACAGAGACAGCTTCTCCAGAAATTATTTGTGGTAGCTTGCCCTTTATTGGTTGTATGTAATGCTTTAAGTGTATGCCACTATTAAAAGAATCAGGTTAAGCTTTTTGAAATAAATTACTGAAATAAATTCACCTTGTGATGAAATTCTGGTTTATTGAAGATGCACCCGTTTGTTCAGTCTGAACGATTTAAATGATATGATGTGTTTTTTGTTCACAGAGAAATACATTTAAATACAGCACATTTGCTTTAAAGCAATAAGAATATATATAAAAAAAAGGATACATTGTGGTCACATGTAGGAGTTTGATGAATTTATTTTTATTTCTTTTCAACAATTTCTCTTATTGTCTAGGAAATAATTTCTGGGGTACTCACTGTATGGAGTTCTCTATTCGTGAGATGGTGAGGAAAGCTGCTAGATTAGCAGTGTATGAAGAGATGACAATGAGAGCAAACATCCACCAAACGCCCATCATCATCCTGGTTGCAAGGGTGGTGTATGGGACTTCTCCACCTAGAAAAAATGAACAAGAAAGAAAGACAACAATTTAAAAAAAAGTGAAAAATAAAGTATCACAATAATACATATAAGCACATCTTTCTTTAAGAAGATAAAGCTGTTGAAACAGTGAATTACACATGAAGGAATATGTCGTGTTTAACAAGATGCCTGATGATGTCTGATGATCTGATGCTTTGGTTTGAAATTGATCTTCATAGTGCAGAATAGACTGCTGCAAACTGAATCAGAACATTGTATGACTTAGAAATTACACATATTACCTCAAATGTTACACAAGGCACAAATAAGCACCTAAACAAATCACCTTGTTTTAATACATGATGAGGATCAGATGAAATTTTTTATATAAACTGAAAACATTTATCATAAGCCTGTGAGCTTTCATTCAGCCTCATTAAACAGATCAGCACTCCTTGTTCCTATCTTCTGTTACCCAGACTCCAAAACATATGTGACACCCACATAATCCCATGCTCCCTTTATCCTGCCGCTTTTCAATCTCTGATGATTTTGTGCTCTTGCCGTTTTACTCCAAAGCTTTTTTCCATGGTTTAGGCTATTTTATTCAATTTAAATTTGATATCTCTCCACCGCCTGGTTTTTATACTGTACATTTGCTGTTGACAACAGGTTTTAAAACCAGCCTGAAGGCGCTAAAATGCATGGGCCATGTACTACGGGCAGTTTGCATAATACCCATGCATGGTTTATGTAGTAGTTTCTGATGTGGCTTTTTATTTTACTTAATTATATTATTTTAAATTGTGAAATTTTAAGCTCCTCTCAGCTTTTTTATTTTAAAAATTAAGAACTGTGAAAAAACCTAATGTCATTGTTTATAATCAGTTTTGAGACAATTTTAATGAGAAATTCAGATGATGTATGTATGTATGTATGTATGTATGTATGTATAATTTTACCGATCAGATCTATTTCAGTTACTAAATGTTTATGCAAATATAAGAATATAAGAATATAAGAATAGTTTATTTTACTTCTACATCTGCATTTGTGTGGATTTTCTCTTGTGTTCTGGTTTTCACTACAGTTCAAAAACATGCTTGTTAGGTTAAAAGCTGATTTATCTTCGACCTGAGTCTAAATGCGCAAGGTGTGACTAGAAAGCTTTAAAAGTTAAAGCAGGTCAAACTTAAGTTTAGTAGACTGGATTTTTTATAGGATACAAGGAGGTTCATTCTTGAGACGCATGCATCTACAATACAGAGGTCCATAAATAAACTCCTACGAAATCAACATGTTTTTGCTTAAAGTTCACTTGTGACTTACAACATCTCCTTTCTTAAAAAAACATGATGTCAGAAGATACATCATGGTTGTTTGATTAGAAGTAGTGATGATCACTAAGGGTTGATTGGGATAATTGGATCAGTATTGATAATATCACTCTTCTGAAGGGTTCATTGTGTTAGCAGATAAACAATTGCCAAGTTAGAGTTTTAGGTTTCTTCCCCTTACAGAAACAAATCAGTGAAGTTTCTCTTCTTAGATTTAGAAGTGCAGCGCTTCTGCTTTGTCAAGACACCATACAAATTTACTTTGTTTAAAACTATAAAACAAAATGTAAATAAAGAGAAGTCTGTGTTTGCATGTTTCTGGATTTTAGAGCAGGCTTGTCGTATCTTTGTGAACGCAGCTTGGCAGCATCAAAGGAACCCTGCTTAGTCTTCTCAATATAGCTTTCCATTGTTATTTATGGTTTTCCTCCCTCTGTTCCTTCTTCCTCGAGATGAAGAATCAAATCTGCAACTTTTGTTCATGCGGCTCACCAAGTTCTCAACATAGTTCATCCTAGTCATTTCATGTACAGTTATGCAATAGCATAATAACATCTAGCAAGATGTTTATGTTTTTCACTTTAATGTATGTTAAGACCCTGGGTCACATTGTTGTAAACTCTTCCTGTCAAATGGGGGGAGCTGTCACTGTGTGTGCTTGTTTCTCAGCCTAGTGCAGTGGTTACTAAAGTTTTTCAACTAAGCCCCCTTTTGGTTTATAGGAAAATTTTCACACCCCCCTGGCACACACAAACACACATACACCCTGCAACCAGACACACATATTTTGTTTTCAAACTACATTGCAGTTTACTTCACATCTCAACCTTTTTTGAACAATTGAACAAATAAAAGCAAATTGCAATAAATTACAGTGTGCAATAAAATAAACTTCAACAAACCGAATGTCTTCTGGACAAAGCAGGCAGTACTGTGAGTATCATGTTCTTTGTTTTCTCCAGTGCATTTAACACAATTCAACCAGATTTGCTTTGTCAGAAACTCCAGAAGACTCAGGTGGAGGCCTCAACAATCACCTGTCTTAAAGACTACCTGACAAACAGAACGCAGTTTGAGAAACTGAAGGGTTTCGTACCTAAGCAGATAGTTAGCAGCACAGGAGCACAACAGGGGACTGTACTCTCACAATTCCTTTTGACTCTGTACAACTCAGACTTCTAGTACAAAACAGACTGTTGTCATCTGCAGAAATACTTGGAGGATTCTGAAATCGTGAGGTGTATCAGAGATGGACAAGAAGCTGAGTACAGGAAGCTGGTGAGAAGAAGAGGAGATGGTGGAGGGGTATAAATACACTACACTACTGCACCAACGCAGCGTGGCATGGAGATGATCGGCCTATGGTTCTGCTAATTGTAGGAAGCCCAGGTTGCTTTGATAGTAGCCTTTAGGTCATTTGCATTGTTGTGTCAGGTGTTTCTCATCTTCCTCTTGAAAATATTCCATAGATTCTCTATAGGATTCCGGTCAAGGAATGTTTGCTGGCCAACCTAGCACAGTAACATGGTCATTGAACAAGCTTTTGGTCCATTGGCAGTGTAGGAGATGCCAAGTCCTACTAGATAATACAATCAGCATCACTGTAAAGCTTGTCAGCAAAAGGAAACATAAGGTGCTCTAGAATTTCGAGATAGATGGCTTTTAAAGTTTCCTGTCACTCATAATTGTTGTCTGAGTGCCAAGAAGAAGCCCAACAGATTTACTTTCACAAGTGGAGCATTACGGCTAACGCTATAATGCTCCGCTTGATATATATATAATATATATATTTGTAGTAACTTTTTTCAAATATATTCTCTTATTCTGACAACCTCTTTACTCTGTTCTATTCTCAGGATGTGTTACTGTAGCAATCTATATCTTCTCTTTTATAATAATTTAAGGTTAACAGAGTCATTTGAAATCTGAGAGGTGTTTCTATAATACTGAAACCTCAGTTTCCTATGGTTATTGAGGGGTTTGAAAGGAGAACCTTAATTATAGTAATTTTCAACTTTTTTGAAATAAAACTGTCTTCGGAGACATTTCTAAGTTTTAGGATTGTATATTTCCGTGCTTGTTTGTGTCTAATAACACAGTTGGCATGTTTTCCCTTTGCCTGTGTGAATTTTCTGTTTTATGATATTTTCCTACAATCCAAAAATATGCACAGTAAATAAGGGTAAATAGAAGCAACACCAGGAATGATCCTCTACCCTTAACGCTGAGTCTGACTTAATTTAGATGCCAAAATGCTGAGACTAAAAAACATTTCCATCCTGTTCAATCCAGTTGAAATTTTTTGAAATGTCATAAAGAATAATTCATTTAATTTCTATAGCCAAAACACCCGAGTCTATTCTTTATAATTTTTGGAAAAACTAAAAGTTAAAGCCCAATGTTTTTTTCCAAGGATCTTTGGAATAACATAAGAGGGATGCCACTAGCCCCACAACATCTTAAAAATGTGAATAATGATAATGCTCTAAAATTGTTAACACTTTTTAGAAGTTAATCACTCATCATATTTTACACTTTGGCCAGAGCAACTATGACAGTGAATCCATTGGTGTCCAGTTGGCTGTTCACATTGTCTTAGTGTGCAGCAATAACATAAGCTGTCAAAGTGCAGTGTTGCAGCTGCGGTTGACGAAACTAAAACATGCTCTTTAACTTCACTGACCTTTAATGGATCAAAAACTGTGCCATATGAAATAATTTTTCACCAGCTAAAGAAAAACCTGGTCTTGTGTTTTATAAGAGTTTCAATATTTCCTTGTAGGTTAAGCCAACATGCTTAGTGCAACAAGATGTTTGGTGTACCTATTTGATTTTCTTACCATTTCTTATGAAGGGGGACCACCACCCCAGTCTGCCAGTCTGGAGGCACTGTCCCCGACCGCCACGCAATGTTGAATAGGCATGTCAACCATGACAGCCCAACAACATCTAGAGATTTGAGGTACTCAGGGTGGATCTCATCCACCCCCGAAGCCTTGAAACCGCGGAGCTTTTTAACCACCTCGGTGACTTCAGCCTGGGTGATGAAAGAGTCCAACCCCGAGTCCCCAGCCTCTGTTTCCACCACGGAATGCGTGATGGCAGGATTGAGGAGATCCTCGAAGTACTCCTCCCACCGCCCGATAATGTCCTCAGTCGAGGTCAGCAGCCTCCCACCCCCACTATAAACAGTGTTGGCGAAGCACTGCTTCCCCCTCCTGAGGCGCCGGACTGTTTGCCAGAATCGCTTCGAGGCCAACCGGTAGTCCTTCTCCATGGCGTCACCGAACTCCTCCCAGGCCCGGATTTTTGCCTCTGCACAGCCCGGGCCGCAACACGCTTGGCCTCACGGTACCCGTCAGCCGCCTCAGGAGTCCTACAAGCCAACCACAGCTGATAGGACTCCTTCTTTAGCATGACAGCATCCCTTACTGCTGGTGTCCACCACCGGGTTCTGGGATTGCTGCCGCGACAGGTACCGCAGACCTTACGGCTGCAGCTACGGGCAGCAGCATCGACAATAGATGCAGAGAACATGGTCCACTCGGACTCTATGTCTCCAACATCCCCCCAGGATCTGGTCAAAGCTCTCCCAGAGGTGGGAGTTGAATACGTCCCTGGCCGAGGGCTCCGCCAGATGTTCCCAGCAGACCCTCACTATGCGCTTGGGCCTGCCAAGTCTGTCCAGCTTTCTCCTCCTCCAGCGGATCCAACTCACCACCAGGTGGTGATCAGTGGACAGCTCAGCCCCTCTCTTCACCTAAGTGTCCAAAACATGCGGACGAAGGTCTGATGATACGACAACAAAGTCGATCATCGACCTCCTGCCTAGGGTGTTCTGGTGCCAAGTGCACTGATGGACACCCTTATGTTTGAACATGGTGTTCATTATGGACAATCCGTGACTAGCACAGAAGTCCAATAACAAAACACCACTCGGATTCAGTTCGGGGAGGCCATTCCTCCCGATCACGCCTCTCCAGGTGTCACTGTCGTTTTCCACGTGGGCGTTGAAGTCCCCCAGCAGAATAATGGAGTCCCTGGGAGGGGCACTATCCAGCACCCCCGACAGGGACACCAAGAAGGCCGGATACTCCGCACTACCGCTCAGCCCATAGGCCGAGACGACAGTCAGAGACCTATCCCCAACCCGAAGGCGCAGGGATACGACCCTCTCATCCACTGGGGTAAACCACAACACGAGATGGCTGAGCTGGGGGGCAACAAGCAAACCAACACCAGCCCGCCGCCTCTCCCCGTGGGCCACTCCAGAGTAGAAGAGAGTCAAACCCCTCTCAAGGAGATGGGTTCCAGAGCCCACGCTGTGCGTGGAGGCGAGCCCGACTATTTCTAGTCGATATCTCTCGACCTCCCGCACAAGCTCAGGCTCCTTCCCCCCAGCGAGGTGACATTCCACGTCCCTAGAGCCAGCCTATGCATCTGGGGATCGGGCCGCTGAGGTCTCCACCTTCGTCCGCCACCCAATCCTCTTTGCACCGGTCCCTCACGGTGGTGGGCCCAATGGGGGATGGCCTCGCGTCGCTTGTTCGGTCTTGGCCTGGCCGGGTCCCGCGGGGAGCAACCCGGCCACCAGGCGCTCTCCGGCGAGTCCCGACCCCAGGCCTGGCTCCAGGGTGGGACCCCGGCTCCGCCGTACCGGGCGACGTCACGTGCCTCGATATTTTCGTCCTCATGAGGGATTCTTGAACTGCTCTTTGTCTGACCCATCACCTAGAGCCTGTTTGCCATGGGAGACCCTTACAGGGGCATTTAGGCCCCAGACAACATAGCCTCTAGGATCATTTGAGCACTCAAACTCCTCCACCAGGTTAAGGTAGTGGTTCAAGGAGGAGTCTAATCTAATCTAATATAATATAATCTGATCTAATCTAATCTAATCTAATCTAATCTAATCTAATCTAATCTAATCTAATCTAATCTAATCTAATCTAATCTAACTGGCTCCTTACAACTCCTTTCCAACTTTTGAGATGAAAGATAGCTTGCAATTTCTGTTCAAAATGCAGAAAATCCTTCTCAATTAAATGCAAAGTCTCTTCAAAGTTATAGCATCAGACTTGAGTTATTCCTGGATACAGAACAGCTCCAGTGGTCCATTATGGATGAAAATAAAGCAAAGATGGAAAATGCTGTGCTGGCGTCAACTCAAAGTCAGGATTCCAGCATCTTCATTATGTAGTGAGGTAAACCCTTTTTAACAATTTAACAAATTTTCTTCAGACTTCTGAAAAATATCAATTTGAATGACTTTTTGATTGACTGGTACCACAGAAGGTTCACAACTGCAAAGACTACAATTAAACGCTGCAAGGTTGGAGTTTTGGAGCATTTTAACAGTATTCAGTCTTTATTGCTCCATTGTCCCGTCAAACCTTTCAACCTTTGTGTTTCACTCTGTGGACATGATGTACATGCCAGAAGGACACACAGACAGTACAGGTCAGAAAACTGCTTGCCCTTTAAAGGTTAGGGAATGGAGACACACTGCAAAGTAAAGTTATGTGAATCTACAATTATAAAATAGTACCAATGAGTCATTGTATTTGTATTATGACATGTTTCAAGCTTTATTTTCAAACTTCGCTAATCAAGCGTCTTGCAGACATTGAAGACAGCTTTTCATGCCTCAGAAGTCTGTGCAGATGTCTTCTCAAAGCATTGGTCCTATTAAGAATAGTTTTTTTGAAAGTCTAATAAACTCTGTGTCAAAGGGAGGAGGCTATTTGAACGCAAAATCAGATTAAACAGGGTTCGTCTTTCTGATCAGAAAAGAGGACAAGAAAAACATCACCTAGAACAGATGAGAACCATGTAAGGTATTGTAAAAATGGTGTGATACAAATTCTTGCAGTAAGCATTCCACAGTGTATGACCTTTGGTTTACCTCACTCCAGTGAACATCTGTGTTAGAGGAGGAAGCTGTAAAAGCCATTATCAGAAGTTTAATGGTTAAGGGCATTTGTTAGGGTGATGCCTCAGGGAGAGTAGATGGTTGTTCCTAGGTAACCTAGTCACCTCTGAACCCGAGAAGGGTCTGGGGTCATAACACACAGACTCTTTGAAGTGTTGAGATAACACTGTCATGTTCTGGTATAAATACTGTGTGTAAATGTTGATCGGGGCTCTGTTTCACTGACTAACGTCAGTGTCAGGGTCTTCAAACGCTGAATGCCTTTGAATAAAACTTATAAAGACAAAGTCCGGATTTTTTCTTGTTATGAGTCAACTTCTACCCACTTTGATAAGAAAATTCCACAACAATTTTAGCGTCACGAACAGGATCTAACGTGCCAGAGGAGACCGCAGGATGGGACACGGACGCCTGGCCAGCCTGAGAGTTGTTCTCAGTCCACTTCCATTTTACGGATGGGAGTTCTCATCCCCGCCTGTGGCTTCTGGACGATTAGATCCGAACTATTTGTCTTCAAATATATCTGGGTAAGAAGTTGCTCTGTATGATATAATGTATATTATTATTTTTATTACACATTAACCATCATCTCCTAACTAATTAATTAGGTGCCAGAGTTGCGAGAGGGAGGACATCAGCTGAGGGCCCAGTTACCCTGCAAAAGGAATGGCAGGGAGGTTCTCATTGGTAACAATGGGATAAAGCAAAACACAGGGTTTTGCGGGTGGTTTTTAGCAATTTTCGACACCTCATAAAGGAGAAAAGCCAGTGGGCAGATGTGCCGCTGAACGGGTAAAAACAAAATGGTTCCGGAACCTTGAGGCATCAGGGGTTTCTCCTTCTTCAGACTCTGATTTATAAAATAATGAAATGAAAAAGTGGGGATGATTGTGTTAAATGTGCTTTAATTTGGAAGATAAGTTTGGTTTTTCACAGCGTGGAAGTTTGAGTGTAAATAAGTTAAACAGTTTAAATAGTTTCAAGTAAAACAGTTGATGGAAAAATAAAAATTAAAAAAAACATAAGAAAAGATTAAAAAGCACAGAGTGCATCAATTAAGGGGTTAAAGAGTTAAAACTTTCCTGAAGGAAGTTTTGTTTGTCTTAAATATTGCGATCAGTCGGGAAAGAAGGTAAAAGTGAAAAGGGACATTAGAGATGCGAAAAGAAAGTTGTTTTAGAAAGGAGTATAGTTCATGTTGTGGAAGGAAGTGACAGGCAGGGGGACAACTGACTGACTGACTGATAATATTTCTTTGTGCAAAATCTGAACCTATACTAAACTTTTCTTCTGCCTCCCTCACACACAAATACACACATATATGGGATTTGAGTTCAACATCTGCGTTTTTGAGTCTGGATTTTAGAAACCTGCCCTTCTCCATGGCTACTCCACCAGAGACGCTTCTCCAGCACGGCCTGAAAGAGAGAGATCTGCCTTCCTGCATGTTGAAAATCGCAGTGTGACTTTCTACAAGAAAAAAAAAAAAAAAAAACTCAGAAGAAGTCTGGACCCACTGAGATGGACAACGATCCATGCTGTTTGCAAGAGCCAGAAGAGCGATACACTGGATTTATATTGAAAGCATCTTATGCGGGCAGAAGAGAAACCGGAGCAAAGTTTCTTCTTTCTCCCTCCTGGAGAAGTTAAAGTGGACAAAGAATGATTGAATGTCTCACCAACAGACCAGGGAAGGGCCTGGTTGTTTTTTTGGACTGATAGAGAACTGTGTGCCATGACAGTCTGACTCTGGAGCGATTTAGAAACTGATGGGGGTAACGTACAAACACACACACATTTGCATAAATCTTTTCCTATTTTCTGCAATGAAGAACGCTTATTAACCGCTGCTCATGTGACGCTTGCTTGACGTGGACAGATATAGCGGGTTAAAATATTATTTTAGGGTTAGAAAAGTATCTTTAAAAGGGTGATAACTTAACTCATTTGATACTTTCCGGTTAATTCTTTCAGAGAAACAAGTTCTCTTTCGTCGTGGAATATTCAGGGTCAATTATTATAGTTATTAAAAGTTATGAAAATGCAGAGGAAGTTACAACATCTCCAAAACTCAGCAGTAACCAAGTGTTTCTATGTTATTCTCAGGACAGATCTTATGAAGGAGTATTTTTAAAACCCAGCGAATGCGTAAAACCTGATGGGTTTCTCCTTCAGGTATAATTTTCTGTTGTCAGAATTTGTATCCCATAAATCTAATGGGTAGAGAACTCATTAAAACAGGCTTAGTTCTACTGCAGATGGTCTTCATACAGTTTCTGACACAGTACTTCCAGTTTGGTGCAGTTTTTGTCCGCAAGTGTTAACTGACGCTTATGGAAGGTACAAATTCATTGTTTTTCACAGCAGCTGCTGGGAAGAGATTATATTAGGTTTTTTTCTTACCTTTTCTGATTCATGCAGCGTGTTGATTTACACTGTACCTTATATCAGGTCCTGACAAAAACTATGAAAGGTTTGGTTCTGCAGGTTCTTTTTTCTCCCTTTGGAGAAGGAAAGGACACCTGATCAGTTCTGTGTTGCATAGAAATATTAAAACACTTGTTGTTTTCTAAGATATCACCAGCTAAAAACTTTTAAAACTTTTGAGAAGTAATTGGTTTTGTTAAACACATTTTCCTTGGTAAAACAAACCTTTAAAATGAGTATGAAAAAATTGGGTTATTTAGAAAGAATCTGATTGGACAGTGGTACCACACAAAAATTAAACTAATCTCATGCTTCCTAAAAGACTCTGCATGAAAAGGCCTTCAGAACCGTGGAGTTATTTTCCACCACAGTAACAAGTTTTTAAGCATGCTTTTTCTTTATTTTAAAACAGATCTGCTTATTGTTTTGTTTTTGTTTTTTTAGCATAATGTTTGTCTGAAGCTTCTTATGAACTGGGTTTGAAGCAAATATGATCTGAGGTAAATTAGGAGCTGTGAACTAATAATTTTAAATCTGATTATTGTCCAAGCAGAAACAATATATTTAGCCAATCCTTCAATCTCTGCAGAAAGTTAACACCATTGTTCAATGCAGTAGTATTCAACTTGTGGTTCCTGGACTCCTAAAGCCTGTAAGCCATAGATTTTGGGTCCATAAAATTATAATACTTAATTAAAGGTAGACCGATTACCTATTAAAATAGATCTAAGCCAATGATGAGTTCCAGTCATTTGGTGGCTTTGAAATGCAATAATACTCAAAATTTCTACTCTGGGGAACACAGATTGGGGTTGAAGAGTTTAGTTTTGGAACCAAGGTTAGGACTTGTATAACGGAATAAAGACAAGTAAAATCCTTCATTTTAGGAAAAGAAAAGAAATAAAGGCTCTCTTAACAGTAAGAGGATGGTCGGCTCAAACTCAAGTCTCCTTGTTTGATTTCTTAGGGTTTAAAGATTAAAGGAATACATAGGAGTACAAAGGTACACAAGGTGATTTCAGATTACTAAGAGATAAAATATTGGAACATTTATCAGCATTTGGATTGTAAAAGAGGGGTTCTAGTAATAAGTTCTCCCCAACTCTCAAAATTTAAATAGACCAAATTAAAGAAAATGAGAAAAAGTCCAGTTTGGAGACAAGCTTCTTATCTTAATTTCTGATTAAGTCAAACACTGCAGTTTTGTTTAGTTTGGGTATAACATGAAAATGTCAACGCTGACTTTTCTAATTTCCCCTCGGGGATCAATAAAGTATCTTTGAATTTGAATTGAATTAAATTAAAAATACTTCTTTGCATTTAACTTGAAATTCTGCAATGCAGCTGCGATCAAATTGAGCCAAACAAAAAGAGAACTATAACAATAACTCTCAGGATTGTAGTTATTATTACAGAGTTACAGTATAAAGAATTAGCAAAAGGTTTCAGCATCAGTAAATTTGGATTCATATAAGAGAAAACTGTTGCTGTGCTTCTAAATACTTTGAGATCTCTTTGGACTATGTGCACTCATTTTTAAAAAGGATCCTGACGATTGTAACAACAAAATTGATCAATTATAGCATTAAAAGATATGGCTGAGAAAACATATTCTGAAAAGAGATTGTTAAAAATTTCTTTGAATTCTTGAAGCTTCAAATTTGGCCATTTGTCTGTCTCTGATGTTTTGTCTTTGTTTTGTTGGACTGAATGTTTGATTATACAGGTCCTTCTCAAAATATTAGCATATTGTGATAAAGTTAATTATTTTCCATAATGTCATGATGAAAATTTAACATTCATATATTTTAGATTCATTGCAAACTAACTGAAATATTTCAGGTCTTTTATTGTCTTAATACGGATGATTTTGGCATACAGCTCATGAAAACCAAAAATTCCTATCTCACAAAATTAGCATATCATTAAAAGGGTCTCTAAACGAGCTATGAACCTAATCATCTGAATCAACGAGTTAACTCTAAACACCTGCAAAAGATTCCTGAGGCCTTTAAAACTCCCAGCCTGGTTCATCATTCAAAACCCCAATCATGGGTAAGACTGCCGACCTGACTGCTGTCCAGAAGGCCACTATTGACACCTTCAAGCAAGAGGGTAAGACACAGAAAGAAATTTCTGAACGAATAGGCTGTTCCCAGAGTGCTGTATCGAGGCACCTCAGTGGGAAGTCTGTGGGAAGGAAAACGTGTGGCAGAAAACGCTGCACAACGAGAAGAGGTGACCGGACCCTGAGGAAGATTGTGGAGAAGGGCCGATTCCAGACCTTGGGGGACCTGCGGAAGCAGTGGACTGAGTCTGGAGTAGAAACATCCAGAGCCACCGTGCACAGGCGTGTGCAAGAAATGGGCTACAGGTGCCGCATTCCCCAGGTCAAGCCACTTTTGAACCAGAAACAGCGGCAGAAGCACCTGACCCGGGCTACAGAGAAGCAGCACTAGACTGTTGCTCAGTGGTCCAAAGTACTTTTTTCGGATGAAAGCAAATTCTGCATGTCATTCGGAAATCAAGGTGCCAGAGTCTGGAGGAAGACTGGGGAGAAGGAAATGCCAAAATGCCAGAAGTCCAGTGTCAAGTACCCACAGTCAGTGATGGTCTGGGGTGCCGTGTCAGCTGCTGGTGTTGGTCCACTGTGTTTTATCAAGGGCAGGGTCAATGCAGCTAGCTATCAGGATATTTTGGAGCACTTCATGCTTCCATCTGCTGAAAAGCTTTATGGAGATGAAGATTTCATTTTTCAGCACAACCTGGCACCTGCTCACAGTGCCAAAACCACTGGTAAATGGTTTACTGACCATGGTATCACTGTGCTCAATTGGCCTGCCAACTCTCCTGACCTGAACCCCATAGAGAATCTGTGGGATATTGTGAAGAGAACGTTGAGAGACTCAAGACCCAACACTCTGGATGAGATAAAGGCCGCTATCGAAGCATCCTGGGCCTCCATAAGACCTCAGCAGTGCCACAGGCTGATTGCCTCCATGCCACGCCGCATTGAAGCAGTCATTTCTACAAAAGGATTCCCGACCAAGTATCGAGTGCATAACTTTACATGATTATTTGAAGGTTGACGTTTTTTGTATTAAAAACACTTTTCTTTTATTGGTCAGATGAAATATGCTAATTTTGTGAGATAGGAATTTTGGGTTTTCATGAGCTGTATGCCAAAATCATCCGTATTAAAACAATAAAAGACCTGAAATATTTCAGTTAGTGTGCAATGAATCTAAAATATATGAATGTTAAATTTTCATCATGACATTATGGAAAATAATGAACTTTATCACAATATGCTAATATTTTGAGAAGGACCTGTATGTTGCATGAAACAATAATCCATGTTTAGAATAATGTTTCTAAATCCCAGATTGATTAAACTTTGAGTTTTCAGGAGAGTTAAGAAGCAGCTTGTTTCTGAGGTAGGTGCATGTTAATAGCTTTGCAGTTTAAGTTACACTAATGTGGGATGGGATGAAGAAACTGTGGGTCCGCCCATAGACTGTCAATCAAAGGTTAGTTCTGCCTGACTCCGCCCACCTACCAGGTTGGTTCATGCCTTTGTTGTCATGGTAACGCTCAGCACCTCCCTTCCTGAGTTTTAACACTGTTTAAGAGACAAAAGAATCAAAATGCTTGTAGTGATTGTTGCCTTAATAACATGTTTTTTTTGTATAATGATTAAGGATGTAGCAGGACTTTTAGATTTATGTGTTTTATTATTAAAAGGTTAATGAAATCGTTTAAACTAGTTTGAATAATTAGTTTTGCATGCAGAATCATTGGTGATTTATTAGATTGAAAGTTTCCCTGGTACCATTAAGCTAGCTGACAATTCAAGATATGCCAAAAGTAAGGAATATATTTTTGATAAAGAATCTGAGTCATGACTTTATACTTGGTGGGAATTATTTATTAGATTCAATTTGAAGGGTTTATTCATCCAAATTACATTGGATGTCCATTAATCTAATACTCATCTTTGTACAAGACAAATCAGGATGATATGTGACTAATTTCTAAGTGAGACATTGATGAACTGAATAACTAAAGTTTGTGTTTGGTTGTTGATGGAACTGAATTGCAGTTAAAAACATCTGGATTTTCTTTATGTTGCTTTCGTTAAATTCATAGTGACACATAGTTATGTCAGAATTCATTTCTTTGGTTCTAGGTTATGTGATCTTGGTTACTAAACATTTTTGTACAAACTTTTTGCTGGATTGTCGCATGGGTAGGACCCTGCGCCAGAAGAGGGGAATGTCAGAATAAAGTAACATGGGGTTCCAAAGGTTTTTGCACTCATGGGAAAAAGGGTAGCTCATACCTCCAGTGAGGACTTAGTGACAATGCGAGAGAGACGTTGTACTTTGTTTATATAAATGGTGCATAGCTCCCTAAGACCACATTCTGAAAACCTCTCTGAAAATATGGTGTTGATTTTTTGTGAAATTTTATATCTCCACAGATTAGACCATTTTTGAAATTCTTTTTGGGTATTCTGAAACTATGAAATGTTGACCTGTAATCAGACCTTCCTCAAACATCATGTCACATTTTTGATATTCAGAATATTTAGCTGATGGTCACTGCTAGTATATCAGGTGAAGTCAGAAGATCAATTCTTTTGATTTTGTTGGATGTTTTGATGAAGTTCATGTAGTTAAGCACTTAGGTTTGAGAATGGGACTTTGAATTGAAAATTAGCCAAGTGTTGTGAAGGCCCTGTTCTCACTTATATGAGATTGAGACAAAGGACACAGGCAAATCTCAGTCCTTTTGAAGTGCTGTGTGGCAGGTCTCCTAATTTGGACATGCGGATATTGCCAAGATAATTTTCTTCCACATCTTTGTGTGAAGATAGGATGTTGTTTTACTGTCAAAACCTGTCCACTGTGTTTTCTCAAGTTTCACAGACGGTGAAGGCTGCATTACCAGAAACAGCCACTTCCACCCTCCAGTCCTTTATTCCTGGGGACTGGATTCTGGTCAGAGAATCTAGGAGAAAACACAGGAAGTCCAGTCGCTGGAATGGCCCATATCAGATCCTACTAGACACCCAGGAAAGCTGCAGGAAAGCTGCAGGAAAGCTCCAGCTCCTCCAGCTTCATCTGGCTTCCAGGACACAAGTCATCTTCTAACTGGATCATCCACGGCTGAAAGGTGTGAGGACAGCGGATCACCACAAGACAAAGAACTGTAAGCTGATCACTGGCGAGTGATTGAACAGGTGGTTGAAGAACACTGTTCTTACAAGGGCACAATAATCCCTTGGGCAGTGCAACGTTATTTCAGAATCTACTTAAGGCCATCGCATTGCCTGAAAGTTAGAAATCATAAGGTCATTTGCCTCACTGCACACACACCACAGTGAGAGATTCTTTCCTCCCACTTTGACAGCGAGACTGACTCTGAGGAGGATATCTCGGATGCTTTTATCTAACTTTTATGTTTATTGCTTGATATTTATCATTATGGTATTATTACAAATTTGAATGTGTTCATTTCCACCGTTGTTTAGTTGGACTATGGAAGCCTAACTTCCAGCAGGTTAGAGTTCCTGTTTCTAAATATATTTCTAGAGGAGCTTCCTACGACTGCCCACCTGTACCAGACTGGTAACAGGGCAGCTTGAAGCCACTCAGGAGAGTCAGCAGGATCTTTTGTTTTTTTTGTTTTTTAAGTTGTGTTTATAATTTGTTTTCTTTGAAAAAAAACTGTTTGCTTTCAGTACCAGAAGAAAGGACATTCCACTTCAAGGTCACAATGCAGCTATATGGAAGATGGTTTGTTCTGATGCTAATGATTGGTATTGCAAGTATTTTTATAACTCTTGTGTTCATTTTGGGAAAAGGTACAACAAAGACAATGTGTGGTTAATCTGACTAATAATATTCATCAGCGGATTCGAAGAGAGATTCATCACTTTTCTGACTACTATGATCATACTGATAATGTATGGTGGCAACTGATGCATCAAAACTGTGAGGAATTATACTGTAAGAAAAAGCAGAAATGTTAGTAGATTTTCTAGTGAGATTAATTTAACGTGTGCTTCTACAGGAACTCTTTATAGAATTCGGGGTAATAGAAATCCGATTAAAGATCCAGATATTTGTATTACACAGGAGGAAAGTACACCTTATTTCCTTGGAAAGACGGAGGGTTGTAAAACTATTATACCAGTTTCATGTGCCTTGACCCACATTAATACATCTAGACCTTGTCCTGTCAGGACTGATCCTTATACTATTTCAGAATCTTTGGCTCCAGATACCTTTGTGTTAACTCTTAATCTTACAGCCTTACCGGATGGAGGTTAATTGTATGGCATGGCATGTAAATTAACCAGGATTCTTGTTACTTTTCCTAGTAGAGATGGGTTTTCGTGTCCTAAGAACATGGGTTGGATGTGTGGAAATAGATCATATCTGTATCTGCCTGCTACTTGGTCTGGAGTATGTTATCTAGCTCACTTACTACCTACGGTCACAACTTATACTTCAATCAGCCTAAGCTATTAGAACGATGAGTTTGCAAACTAGAATGGCTTTGGATTATCTGTTAGCTGAGAGGGGTGAGGGTTTTGAAGAATTTTCCTTTAGTTGTGATTATCTTGTAATCAGAAGAAAGGAGTGTGATGGAAATTCTTGCAGTAAGCATTCCACAGTGTATGACCTTTGGTTTACCTCACTCCAGTGAACATCTGTGTTAGAGGAGGAAGCTGTAAAAGTCATAATCAGAAGTTTAATGGTTAAGGGCATTTGTTAGGGTGATGCCTCAGGGAGAGTAGATGGTTGTTCCTAGGTAACCTAGTCACCTCTGAACTCGAGAAGGGTCTGGGGTCATAACACACAGACTCTTTGAAGTGTTGAGATAACACTGTCATGTTCTGGTATAAATACTGTGTGTAAATGTTGATCGGGGCTCTGTTTCACTGACTAACCTCAGTGTCAGGGTCTTCAAACGCTGAATGCCTTTGAATAAAACTTATAAAGACAAAGTCCGGATTTTCTCTTGTTATGAGTCAACTTCTACCCACTTTGATAAGAAAATTCCACAACAATGGTGTGCATATTGGTTAAATCTCAGTCAGCACAAGAACATTAGCAATATCAGTAGTAACAGGTATGATTTTGTTGTTTAGACTTATACACACTTAGCAAATGAGCCAACATGCAGTGCCTTACAAACTTTTTCATACCCGTTACCTTCTGTCACTTTACAAGTACAAACCTTACTGTATTTTATTGGAATTTAATGTGACAGACCACTGGACACACTGAATTTTATCTGGGGTCTCAGATTAAAGGGAGCTGAATATGTATATACACACCACACATTTTTTCAAAACCATATATGATTTTCTACATACTTGGGCACAACATGATGCTGGTCCATCAAAACTCAATAAAATATACTGAGGTTTGGGTAACACATTATTTGATTTTATTTAGTTTTCGAGAGATGCCCAGAGTTTCCTCTCCAAAGACACCTCATCGAGCTCCTCTGGGGGAGCCCAAGGCGTTCCCAGGTCAGCTGAGATATATAGTCCCGCCAGCATGTCCTGGGTGGGACATGCCTGGAACACCTCCCGAAGGAGGTACCAGGAGGCATCCGATACAGATGCCTGAGCCACCTCAACTGACTCCTCTTCATGTGGAGGAGCAGTGGTTCTACTCCGAGCCCCTTCCGGATGGCCGAGCTCCTCACCCTATCTCTAACCCCCAGATTCCACAGGTTCCATTCCAGACTGCCTCCATGAGTCTGTGAAAAGCAAGGCCTATTAAATTTGCGGTAACTCCATTGAGCTCTGCTCCAAATTCCTTCAGCTGCTAAAGTGAGAATGCGCAAGAGGTACGAGTTACGAAGTTTAAGCTTTTCAGAATAAAATATAAATACAGTGCCTTGTGAAAGTATTTGGCCCCTTTGAACTTTTCTTGGATGTGTCAAACTTTTTTAACAAATAAAAAGCTGAAAAGTGGGGCGTGCAATATTATTCGGCCCCTTTACTTTCAGCACAGCAAACTCACTCCAGAAGTTCAGTGAGGATCTCTGAATGATCCAATGTTGTCCCAAATGACTGATGATGATAAATAGAATCCACCTGTGTGTAATCAAGTCTCCGTATAAATGCACCTGCTCTGCGATAGTCTCAGGGTTCTGTTCAAGGCGCAGAGAGCATCATGAAGACCAAGGAACACACCAGGCAGGTCCGAGATACTGTTGTGGAGAAGTTTAAAGCCGGATTTGGATACATAAAGATTTCCCAAGCTTTAAACATTCCAAGGAGCACTGTGCAAGCAATCATTTTGAAATGGAAGGAGTTTCAGACCACTGCAAATCTACCAAGACCCGGCCGTCCCTCTAAACTTTCATCTCGAACAAGGAGAAGACTGATCAGAGATGCAGTCAAGAGGCCCATGATCACTCTGGATGAACTGCAGAGATCTATAGCTGAGGTGGGAGAATCTGTCCATAGGACAACAATCAGTTGTACACTGCACAAATCTGGCCTTTATGGAAGAGTGACAAGAAGAAAGCCATTACTCAAAGATATCCATAAAAAGTCTCGTCTAAAGTTTGCCACAAGACACCTGGGAGACACACCAAACATGTGGCAGAACGTGCTCTGGTCAGATGAAACCAAAATCGAACTGTTTGGCCATAATGCAAAACGATATGTTTGGAGTAAAAGCAACACACCGGCACAGCGTCCTCATTATGCGGCAGACACACCAATCTGTCTGTCGATCTGTCGCTCCATTCTCCCCTCACTCATGAGTAAGACCCTGAGATACTTGAACTCCTCCACTTGAGGCTGGAACTCCCCTCCAACCTGAAAAGTGCAAGCCACTCTTTTACGGACGAGAACCATGGTCTCGGACTTGGAGGAGCTGATCCTCATTCCAGTCGCTTCACACTCGGCTGCTAACAGCCCCAGTTCATGCAGTAGGTCTTGGCTATGGGGGACCAGCAGGACCATGCCAGGGAAGGCGTGACGGCAGGATCTCCTCAATCCTGCCGTCACGCCTTCCCTGGTGGAAGTAGAGACAGGGGACTCGGAGTTAGATTCTTTTATCACTCAGGCAGAAGTCACCAAGGTGGTTAAAAAGCTCCACAGTGGCAAGGTTTTGGGGGTGGATAAGTGGATGAGCTCTGGAATTTACCCGTTTGTCTACATTCCTACCCTCACGTATAGGCATGAACTTTGGGTCATGACCGAAAGAACAAGATCCCGGATACAAGTGGCTGAAATGAGGCTTCCTCCGCACTCTAAAGGAGTGCTTATCTCTAAGAAACTCCCTTACCCCTAGATTCCACATCATCCATGCTTTCTCCATTCCGTTCATGTCCGTTCACATCAGACCAAAGGAGCAACTCCGCTATTATGCTAATCAATGAAAATGGTTTCACATTCTCTGTGACTACTCCGAACGTCACCGTCGACGGACCAGTGACGTGTGGCGTGACGCCTTCCCTGCCCTCACGTCTTCCCCGTCTCTACTTCCACCAGGGAAGGCGTGACGGCAGGATTGAGGAGATCCTCGAAGTACTCCTTCCACCACCCGATAATATCCCCAGTCGAGGTCAGCAGCACCCCACCCCCACGGTATACAGTGTTAGTGAAGCACTGCTTCCCTCTCCTGAGGTGCCAGACGGTTTGCCAGAATCTCTTTGAGAACATAGTCCACTCGGACTCTATATCTCCAACCATCCCCGGGACCTGGTCAGAGCTCTCCCGGAGATGGGAGTTGAATACATCCCTGGCCGAGGGCTCCTCCAGATGTTCCCAGCAGACCCTCCCTATAGGCTTGGGTCTGCCAAGTCTGTCCAGATTCCTCGTCCTCTTCCAGCGGATCCAATTCACCACCAAATGGTGATGGGTGGACAGCTCAGCCTATCTCTTCAGTCTAGTGTCTAAGACATGCGGTCAAAGGTCTGAAGACACAACTAGAAAGTTGATCGGGAAAATAACAGTCATAGACATTTCCCTGACCCGAATGCACAGGGATCCCGAATCCCAAATCCACTGGGGTAAACCCCAACATGAGACGGCTAAGCTGGGGGGCAACAAGCAAACTCAGCCCAGCCTGCCGCCTCTCCCTGCGGGAAACTCCTGTTAGGATTATGATTATTGATTAATTAATATTTATCAAGAACTACAATTTAAAATCATAATTTGAGAAAATGTATTTCTTAACCAATAATCCTCATTTATGAATCGAAACCAGAGATGTCCTCTGGTGTTGTAATGGTGGCTCAAAGGCCTTGATAATTACAATTATTAAAATCTCAGTAATAGTTGATAACTATTACTAGATGTCACTGTTTAACCAACCGTTTCTGCCGAAACATGAGGAACGCTTTCTCTTTATCTACGTGAATATTTATTAAATCAACAGCCCTGATACAACTCGCTCTTCCGATTCAATAATCTTCACCTAATCAAACATCCAAAATTCTACTCAAAAGGGGAAAAATTATCTAACAAAATACAATAAAACAGCCTTGAGTGTGGATGAAATCAAACCAGCAGTTTTGACAGTTATGGCAAAATACAAGAGGAGTATTATGCTAGGCGAAGCTTTGAGTGTAACTTCCCCCACCAGGCGTCAAGGGTTGTAAAACTTCCCCCAACGCTGCAAGCTCAGCGCACACAAAGAGTTATAAAACTTTTGGTGGCAACCAATAAAACATGAAGTTGAAGACAAAGAAAATGGTTGATTTTCATCATGAGGTTATTATAGCAGCTCAGCTTTACAGCGCACCTGCGCTCAGGTGTTCACACAGTAAAACACAACTTGCGAAGCACGGCAGCTTCAGAGTCCAGCGAACATTAAAATTCAATAACACTTGGCATGCAAATACACTTCGAACACATTAGACTGTAAGTGGTGATTCTAAATTGCCCTAAAATCCTACTCTATCCTGCCCAAGCTATTTTAATAGAAATTAAAAAAACGAACGGACTTTACTTGGTGTAGTCCTTCTTGGAGCAGAGAGGTAGAAAAAAAAAAGGGGAGGGGGGGGACGCCTAGTTTCCACACGTCCGTGGGTAACTCAGGAGAGTGGTCCGTCCTTGTCCTTTGGCCTCCTTGGCAGAAAGGTGAAAAATATGACGGACCATCACTAGTTGACTGGAACAAAAAAGACAAGGGTGAAGATTTCTTCTCCTTGAAACCTCCGTGGCTTTTTGGTTACGTGTTAAATCCACGTCTTTGATCGGTAAAGTTGAAACTTACAAGTCTTCTTATTCTTGTAAGCTTAATTCACTTAGTTTTCTGGCCAATGGGAGAATGAATGAAAGTCCACGTCTTCTCCAGAGTGCTGCGCCCCAGATGCTGGTCTGGTATCCAACATGGAAGCAAAGCTGAAATGTCTCAGATTATGTTATATAGCCCACTGTGACATCAGAGCTGCGAAGCCCCCGTCCTATCAGCTGCGGTGCACGCTGGGATTTGTAGTAGCAGACTATCCTGGGGTACAAAATGGCCGATGACCCTGAACAGCATAGTGGCGTTCAGCAACGTACAAATGGTCCAATATTCAGCAAACAAATGGTCCAAGACTCCGGAGTAGAAAAGAGTCCAACATCTCTGAAGGAGCTGGGTTCTAGACCCCAGGTTGTGCGTGGAGGTGAGCCTGACATTTCTAGCTGATATCTCTTGACCTCCCGCACAAGCTCAGGCTCCTTTCCCCCCGTCGAGGTGATGATCCACATCCCTAGAGCCAGTTTAAGCATCCGGAGATTGGGTCGTCAAGGACTCCACCTTCCTCTGCTGCCCGATCCTCTTTGCACCAGTCCCTCATGGTTCCCCCCTGCAGGTATAGGCCCACTGAGAGATGGCCTCATGTTTCTCTTTTGGGCTTGGCCCAGCTGGGTCCCGCGAGGAGTAACCTGGCCACCAATGACAGTGTTGAGGGTTTGAAGGCAGGACTGGGATGCAGAACATGGCGAGGAGGCCGCATGGTGAGTAGATGAAGTTTAATAATTAAACTGAAGGTGGACTTACAGAAGGCAGCCAGGCAGAGAACAAGTAGCTTGTTCAGGAGGCAAAACAAAAAACAAACCACAAGAAGAAACTCTTGAAGATAGCAAGGGTTGATAACGTGGGGAACAATGAAAACTAGAGAGCTTATAAGCTGAGGGAAGTGGAGTATGGACCAATGAGACTGGGAGGCAGGCAATCAGGGGAAACATGAAACAGGTGTGGACCAGGCTGCAGGGAACTGAGGGAATATGTTACTATGGAAACGGGAGCTAGAGAACGCAGAGACAGGAGGGGAAAACTAAACTAAAGACAACTATAGGGAAAGGAAACCTAAACATTAAACACAAGGCTAAATCTGGAAGGAACACTAACTAGACAAAGCAGGGACATGAAGAACTATACTAAAGAGCTAGGCTGGAAAATAACAACTAATCTTAACACTAGAACTCCCAGGGCCATCAATTTGACGGTTTTGAAAGTTTTGAGATGCCATAACTCTGGTTTATTAAAACTCTTATCTTCCTGGCATCCTGACATTTTGTAAACCTGTGTCTTGTGTATTCCTATGTCTCTATTTAAAAAAAAATAACAAAGTAAATAAAAGATCTTAGTATTTCTACCTCTAACTACCACAGCTGCTATTTTGACAGCCCTATTATTTACATTGATATTTTTTTCCCCCGGCTGTGTATACGTGCGAACGTTGCCTAGCAACCGCCACTCTAGAACGCAGTCTGAGAAGGAGATTATTGGCATCCAACAAATGGCTTCCAGAAGGGTATTTTCTGCTCAGGAGGCATTGGAAATGCTTCAAAAATTACATGATTGTGATTCTGGAGTCGAGAGGGATTCTGATGGCTCTTGGTCAGCATTCAGTTCCAGTGACAGCGGGTCAGAGAGTGAGCCTCCCCCGGCTAAAAAACAGGAGTCGTCCCATTAGGAAGGAGATTGTGGCGCATTATTTCAAGGTAGTAAAAGACTCGCCTATGTAACGATTTTATCATTTTAGGCTATAGTTGACAGATTAGTAAACTAATAATATATAAACTACAGCAACAGTGCCACAATCAGCGCAATCAGGTTCAGAGATAGGGAGACGAACCAGGTGCCCAGTGCCCAGCTATAAACCCAGCAAACCAGCTCCCTGGCAGAAGAGAAACTAAAAAACAAGGTACTGATTATGGAAAAAGAAATAAACAATAAGTTAGGTCATAGATATAGTAGCCCAGTAACAACAATCTATTCTGTGCTTTACAGCGCTCATCGCAAGACAAGCACACACCTGGGAAGGAGGAGGAAATAGGAAAGGATGGCACTGTGTAGACAGTGCTAAGGGAAGAAGAAAGTAGAGGGAGTCGTCAGAGCCAGAATGCGTTGACAGAGCGCCAGATCCACGATGCCCAGACCACGTTCTTCTGCTTGGTGCATGCCGAAATGCTCATCCACATTCAGGGCTGCAGGGTGGCTGAAGCCCGCAGAGTTTTAGGAGATGATTCCTCCTCGGACATGAGTGTGGATGAGCTGAAGGCATTTTTAGTACTAGTTTATGTCTGCGAAGTGAAACGGGGGCGTAACATGGAGCTGTCCAGCTTTTGGTCAGATTAGTGAAGCTTTTTTTTTTAAATGTACCTGCTACTCTGTATTATTTTTCAGAACTATTTATAAATAACATTAAAACATGATAAGTTTTGATCAAATACTATTATTAATTCTTGTCGAAACCATAATTTTATAGCATGCAAGAAAACCTTTAGCATTCTGACCAATGTAATGCGATGACGTCATCACCATCCTCGCATCCAGAATGCTCGCCGTCAAATTGATGGGCTTGGGAGTTCTAGTAGTGTTAGAGTTCTGGGAGTCCTAGTGTTAAGGTGAACGAGCTACTGGGTAAATAATAACAAAAAAGGGGTCTTAGGCCAAAGGGATAAAGGGGAACTAATAAACTGGAAGAATGCAACAAGAACAAATAACCTAACACTAAACAAGCAGAGAAACACTAACCGAGAAACTAAACAAACCCAAAACCCAAAATGGCAGATCCTGACAACCAGGTGCTTGCCGATGAGTTCCGACTCCAGGCCTGGCTCCAGGGTGGGACCCCGGCTTCGCCATTCCTGGTGATGTCACATGCCTTGTTCTAGTGGTCCTCATGAAGGCATATGAACCGCTCTTTGTCTGACCCATCACTCAGAGCCTGTTTGCCATGGGAGACCCTACCAGGGGCATTTAAGCCCTGGACAACATAGCCACTAGGATCATTTAAGCACTCAAATCCGTCCACCACGTTAAGGTGGCGGTTCAAGGAGGGGCTATACCAGTGGCGGATGCTGGTCTTTCAAGGAGGGGAAGCTCAATTTCAAGATTGCTGATTCGCTCATTTCGCTGTCAACCAAAAAGGGTTTCAGCCTCAGACAGATCATCCAATCATCATGCAGAAGCTGAGCGTCAGGGCCAGCCGTGGCCAGCCCACTGCCCCATAGACCCCCAGAGACACTGAGCGTCCGATGGGCACGACAAAGCCCAGCATTTTTGCTTCGCTGTTGAACTCACTGTTTATGTCAGAGTGTGACATTTTTGGACTTTGTAGCTTTGTTGTTTACTCTTTGCTTAATTGTTCCTTTGCACTCTTCTTGTTTACTAGTTTCCTTTCTAGTCTATTCAGTCAGTGTGGTTAGGTTGGTTTACTTTTGTATTCAGGTTTTCTTTATGGGTTCTTTGTTTGTTCTTAGGTTGTCATTGTAGTTCCTATGTTCCCTCTAGTTTCTCTGTTCATGGTTATTCTAGATTTCTTATGCTTCTTTGGTTATTTTATCTTGGTCAGCTTACTGTCATGTTAATTAGTTCCTTTCCTCATGCTTTAGTCTCTGTTTTAGTTTCACCTGTTCCTTCAGCCTCCCTGCCTCCGTGTCACACCGGTTCTTAGTTCTTTTGATTACTTGCCCTTTGTTACCCTCTGTATATTAGTTAGTCTAGTTCCTTTGTTCAGTGCTGGTTTGTTGCGTCACCTTCCCTGCGCCAAGTTCCCTTCGTTTCTCGTGCTCTGTTAGACCTGGACTTCTGTTAAACTCTCTGATACACCCTGCCTGCCTTCTGTGTTGCCAGAGTTTGGACTTAAATAAATCATCGTTTTTGCTCAGCATGCCGTCTCCTCGCCTGCATCTGCACTTTGGTCCGCAACAAAAACCTCAACATATGACAGTTTAAAGCACTTTGAAGCTGCGGGAATGAGTGAGAGGAAAGCCACATCGTTACCAGTGATAAGAAGCTGATTCTGAACAAAAGTTGAGCCCGTTGTAGTGCATATTTAGTCAATGACAGGTACACACAACAGTATATATTTGATCACTTATTTTTTTGACATTTTAGGGGAAGCTGAGCTTCCCTTGCAGTCTTAGAGCAATCGCCACTGGGCTATACTAACATCTTTTACAGCACAGGTGTCATACTCCAGTCCTCGAGGCCGGTAACCTGCAACTTTTAGATGTTCCTCTGCTTCAACACACCTGAATCAAATAATTAGGTCAATAGCAGGACTCTGGAGAACTTGACTGCATACTGAGGAGGAATTGCAGCCATTTGTTTGAGGTGTGTTGGACCAGAGACACATCTAAAAGTTGCAGGACACTGGCCCTCGAGGACTGGAGTTTGACACCCCTGTTTTACAGATTTTCATTCCAGTTTATGAATTTTTAGTCCAGTCCATGTCTTTTTTAAATGACTCAATAACTATTTTTGCAGGTAATTAGCTATAACCTATGAATAATTAACTGCTGAACTCAAGAGATTAACCACATGACACACAATTAAAAAATAAATAAATAAATAAATGGTATCTTTCAGGTAGCTTAGCAGCAGCCTACATTGAAAGCACAGTTTCTCAATTTATTTTGTCAAATGTACAAAAATACAAATGATAACAGTCTTAGAGCCAACAAATATTGTTTGTGAAAAAACAATGTGCTAGCAGCAATTAACAGAAAATCTTGCATGCAGCAAAGTATGGTTCATCTCCTAGGTCCTGCATGAGGTTGTTGCAGGACATTTTATTTTTTATTTTTTAAGGATATCATTTTCAAATACTGCTCCTCTCTTTTAGTTGCTTTTCCATTTTTCAGACCTGCAGATTATCTTTGTTTTTCATTGTTTTTCATGGTAGTATCTGTTTACAAAGATATACCAAGTCTTTGCTAATTATTTTTAATCAGCTTCTGTTTGCAAAGTATTTTATATCATACAATATTATTAGCTACATTGTAATGGTTTAGATCAAAACATATTTATGTGTTGGAACGGCCCCATCAAAATCTTCACCAAAATACAGAGAGGACAAAACTTGAAAACTGACATTCACAGACGCTCTGCATCCAATTTAACTAAGTCTATCCATTTTACAAGACGAAAATGGGCAGAAATATTAGTCTTTCGATGTATAAAGCTACTGTAGGATGCCCCAAGAAAGACCAAAAAGTACAAGTAGTTTTTGTTTTCCCAAAAAAAATTAAAATGATACATCCTGTTCTTCCACTGACCGACTGTGCGCTAATTTGTGTCACATACAAAAACCCAATTAAGTATAGTGTAACTACATAAAAAAATAAACTTCCTCTAGAACTAAAAAAACTCAACTTTTCAATCACTTTCCAGACCTTAAATTTGAAAATACATTTTAGTCTTTAGGTCACTATTCTAATACTTTTCATCTTAATTCTGTTCACAGATAATCTGAAGCAGTTCTTTGGCAGTACTAAATCTTACTTTGAAACTTCTATTTTTACAGTATTGCTTGGCAAATTAATATGCCTTTTACAATGATTTATTCTGCATGGCTTGGATTTTTCACCAGTGTTTGCCAAATTTGTGTACTCGGGTTCAATCAAAAACATACAAGAACCTTCAGTTGTCATATGTAGAGAACTGTATTGCTACATGACAGTATAAGACCATATCTTCACCGCTATCATTTCTTGGGATAAGAAAAATAAAAGGAAATTACACACACCTTTGAAAAAATACCGTCTTCCAAATGAATGAAGGAAATGCTAAGAAACAGAAATGAAAAGAGTAGTGGACTTCTACATGTTTGGTGGGCTAAAATATTCTATAAGCCAACTCTTCAGCATCAAACAGTCACTCTTCCACTGCCTGCCTCCCCCTTTCACATCATCTTCCTGCCCTGCTTCATATCTTACTACCTTCTTCCCCTGCCTCTTTTCCACACTCTTGTTGACATTCAGCAGTGAAGGTAGCTGCAGATGAGTGCAGCTTTGAAGCCACTCGGGCGGTGGGCACATCCAGGAGAGTTTTATATATGTGTGACTTTCTTGTAAAGCCTCAAATCTCACCACTAAGCAAGAACCGCCACTGCCACAGATTATACCCTCTACCGTCTGATGACTTGCAGGAATCATTATTTATTTTTTCTTACCATCAATTTCTCATCTAGCACCTCAATCACGCTCGACCGCCGGTGTCTCTGTGATTATAAACAACTTCGGATATTAAAGAGCCTGAGCTGGGGTGAAGAGGGAAAAAGTATGAGAATAGAAAAGAGGAGGAGGAGGAAGAATGTGGGCACGCATCCCTCCTCCACCGGCTCTCCTGCCTTCTGCTTTTCAATCTCACCATTGTATGTGTGCCACCTCTAATACCACTGGCTATCAGCCAGAGCTCAGGGTGATTTTCCATGTGGTTAGCAATTTTTTCAAGCCATCAAGTGCAGCCATTAAAAGGATCCGGCAGGCCAGTAAAGATGAGAATTTGAGCTGAGAGGCATGGAGTTTTCGATTCAGAGATGTGCAAAATGGAATCTCCTCTTGCAACATGCTTTCTAATTTTTTATAAGACTTATAAGAGCATGCATATGTTCACAGTTATGGATCAAACAACTAGGGGTGACTGAGTTGGATTACATAAAAAGATTCTGAAGACACCAAAGTACGAGTTCAGTTCATAAAACTTGTGGAAAAAAAAAAAAATCTATTGATGATAACCAAATAATTATTCAAGGAGAAGGAGAAGTATGTATTAAAGACAGAAAACCTAAAATTGTTGAATGTATGAAACATTACAACAGACATTTTGAATATTTTTAAAAGTTAATAAGCAGTTTTAAAACACTTTACTAAAATTAAAAGGCCTTCGGTTCACGCTGTTGAAACAGGATTTGCACTTCCATTCACTGTTAGGCCCACATTTATTCATAAACCTGGCAGATTTGAATTTGAAATGCTTTTCAATCAACCAAGAAGCTTGTTTCTGATAAGAAATGAGACAGACATTAACAAAAACATGAAACAACATAAAAGGAACATTAATTTAGAAAAAAACAATATTACAAAATGTCATGTCACTAATTATTTTATGCAGTAAACATGTGTCAGCTCCATGGAAGTAAGCAGGTTTAAAAGCTGTTTCTGACTGTTTATACCGTAAAACAGCTAGAAACAGTCAGTCCATTTGAAACACTTTTCCACTTTTGGATCTAAGGAAAGCAAAACCCCAAAAGGTGAAGGAAGAGGACAAATCACTGTTTATGCCACTGCAAGGACAGACAGCTTGAGTAGGGAGTAAACAGCTGGACCACTCTTACTGTTAGTCTATCAGGTACAAAAAACCCTTTCTTTTATTATAAGTTTTACTTTTTTTTCTTATAATGTACATCAATCATTTAAATCAATTCAGCATGTTAACCCGGATTAGCAGCAAACTGCTGTTTTTTTCTTTGTGAGACATGAACATCACTGCATGGCCTCTGTAATTAATGTAGACAAATTTGTTGACAGTTGTACATAAAGCTCATATAAAGAAAATAAATCCAAGCTATGATGTTAATTATCATTTTTAATATCAATCTTCAATCACATGTAAAGAAGGCCACTGATACTATGGAAACTGCTTTGCTGTTGCAGTTAGAATTAATCAATGGTATACTAATTTCTAAGACACAACTGCAATAAGACTAAAAGTGAATAGAAATTTGAGGCAATAATTACTGCATGTACAAAAGACACCTTGAGAAAATAGATTTTTCAGAAAGATAAAAATACATCCGTGGGGATATTAAAAGATTGTCAAAAACAAAGCTGCCCACTGATAAGAGATGCAATTAGTCAGTACAAGTAATGGTTATTTTTTCAAGGTTTCTTTTAATATTAAGTATCCGGTAAATTAAAATCAAAATTAGATAAAGTATACAAGAGAGTCCAAAAAGAGAAGGAGGACAAAAAGGGCCAAAGGCAGAGTATGTGATAAAGAGAGAAAACACATAGATCCCAGAAATGTAAGGATGGTATTTTGTCTCTGAATGTTTATGTATAGTTTGGCTCAAAAATAATCCGTATTTTAAAAGCTTGCCTTTCCCCAAATTAAATTGTAGACATATGAAGAAACGGATAAAGTAAACTTGTTTTAGATTAAATGTGCAAGTATCCACAAAGGCGTGTTGCAAATATTTGTTAATATAAGTATTACAACATAGCTAACATGTTTAAAGTAATGCTACAAAATGCTTCACATCAATGGAAGATGCCATTAACTGCTAGTGATATAGTGGGATAGCTGCCTTTCATTGAAACTGGTGCTTTGTTACTTAAAAACAGTAACTCAGCTTCTACAGTAAAACCCCTTGGATCAGAACAGTTTCATAGCTACCAACTGTGTGGAGAGAAAACTGGAGTTTGAACTCTTTAAACTGTCATTGTTAAGATAGTCTATGATGGAAAGTACCATTAGATCATGTTTAGACTCACTTGTATGGGTGGTCTGCCTGTTTAGTCTACCTTCATAACAAGACCAGAATTTTTACATTATTTACATATCCAATAAATATTTGAAAATAGTGGTCGACGATTGTTTGCCAGTAAAAAAGCTCGTATCAGACCCTTAACCTGGAAAAACTCTGACTAAATATGGTAGAATAAAGCTGTTGTTATGCATTGAATGTTGCTCTGTTGTACGTTTTTTTTAATATGTTTTCTCTGTTGTGCTTGATCTGGTTTAGCTTCTAAGAATTGTCCAGCAAGATTTCATCAAGTTGATATGATTCTTCTGAAACATCTGACAGCAACAAAGCTTAAATATGCCTTTTTAGTCAAGGGTAAATGCTGGTGCATCAATAAATAAAATGTTATATGCAGAAAGAAATTAAATATTATCTCCACTAACCTTTCTCTCAAAAAACTACACATAATATAATAATGCAAAAAACATCAGGTGGAATGATTATTGTGCCCACATGTTTCAGAGACTTGATTATGATATGAGAATGTCTAAAAACAAATTAAAAACAGATGGTGAATCTAAAGGTAATTTGGTTCATCTTCTGTGGTGTAAATCAGCAAATAAAACAAAAACGGATAAAACATTTTTTGTCCATAAAAAACTCTGTTGCACAAAAGTACCAGACACTAATGACAAAAAAAGTTTGAATATCACTCTTTACCATTTATTGGAAGTTTAACTGAACGATTAATTTCAAGTTAAGAAAGACAGATTTTCTGAGTTCCTGAACTTCCGCTACAGTGATCCCTGATGCTAAAGCTCTGACAGGGTGAGTATTCTCTTCTACCTCTTAAGACATCCAGCTGAGATATGACATAAGATAATGCTGCAGAACATACAATGCTGCAATGGTACATAACAGGGAAAAAAACTTGTCAGACAAATATGCTTATCTTAACATAATAATAAAAGGTACTGTTACAGCACAGCTCAGCTTTCAGTATAGGTTTTGTACTGAATTGTAAGTGTGCATTCAAGTGAAATGTAAGTAATATTGACTTATTCATGCATCTTTGAGTTTTGTGTTTCTAAATAGAATATGGGATAGCCTCACTTTAGGAACAACTTTTAAATGGTTTTTACAGAAACCAAAATAAAGAGTAGCAGCGGGATACACTGTCCTACTCTTTTCTCACCTCAGAGTGACGAACTTGCTGAATCTTCACTTATAAAATTTTGCTTTTGGACAGGTACTCAATAAAATGAATAAAGAAGCAGCCAGTACACTTTGAGGCTGCTACAAGTGATGAGGAAGTCTGGTGATAAACCCAGCTCTATTCCCTATGTATGAATGCCTTTGTATGTGTATGTGTGTATGAACTTACGTGTGGTTCCCACTGTCCTTGCAGAATAGCTGAAGGCTAAAACCCCTTCACTGAATGGGTCTCTGAGGGTGTTATGTGTGTGCTGATTTATGTTTGTTTCATATGCAAATTGCCTGATATTCGATTTGTTAAAGGATATCAGATTTTTTTCTTTTCTCCCCTTTTTCCCAATAGCCTCATCAGCACTTTTCCCTACTTTTCATAGTTGTGAGGAACATTAAAATGATGAAATCAGCTGAAATTTGTTTGAGCTTATTTACAGACCATGTTCCTCGGCTCACCTCCCATAAATGGATCAATAAAAACTCTGTAGAATGTGATAGTTACAAGCGCAGAGAGGTGCTTGTGTGTGTTTGTCTCAATCTGCATGTGGTAGTTTTCTATGTTCTTGTTCGGGGCATAAAATAAAGCACAATTAACTGAATCAATGGAATTCCCACATAAAGATGACACTTATCAATACAATTGTAAGTAATTACATACTGACAACGAATACATGTAATCTATCATAAATCACCCTTAATTGGGACACTAATTATTTTTTTTTATCCCTGTGCCATTCTGTTAGGCACAGAAACCACACAAACATGCTTTTATGTTCTGTAAAGATATCACAAAATCTCAAAGCAAGGCACAAATGAACTGAAAACTGTTTTGTTCCACTATGCTTTGATGTCATGGATTTATTGTGCTTTTTGGGCTTGGTTTTATATTACATATAACTTGAATGTTATTTATGTTGTATAGCGCTTTGGGACTTTGGCGCCATATAAATAAACTTTACTTACTTACTAACTAATAGAAAATGATTTCAAATGTTATACTGTCTCAAATCTCTAGTCAAGTGATAATTTTACTGATAAAACAAATTCATCCTACTTTTTTCCAGATGGAAACTAGATAAAATAAAAACTAATTCAGAATCATCAGCTGAAAATAGCTGAAATCATAATAATAAAAAAAAAAAAAAAGAGACAAATCAGATCTATCTTTAGTTATGTGAGAAGGTGGGACAAATTAAAAGAAAAGACAATAAGGCTTCATTTTTATGAGCATTAAGAGGCGATTTACATTCTATTCCAAGTACAAGGTGGGTGTAAGGTGTTTTCAATGGATATTATTCCTCATGGACTGCAGCTCCTCACTCTTGACTGAAAATAAAACAACTCAAATCAACAAATTTGAATATACATTTGATTGGAAAATGTACACATTTAAGAGTGTGGAGCCAAAACTTGAACAAATACCACAAACTCGAAGAGAAATGTGTAGGAGATCATCCTGGGATCAGAGCAGAGGAAAGCATACTAAAACTAATGTTTTTGTTCCTGAGCTATCTTGGTATTTTACAATGGTATGAACTTAAGGAAGGCAACATAGAAATATTTATCATGAAAAGTTCCTAAAATAATTCAAGGTTTAGCATCATGAGAAGATGATGCTTTTGCATTGTTTGGATGTGTATGAGAGTTTGGAAAAATGGTAGATCAGAGAGAGAATTCACACACTTCAGCTGAAAGGAGACCTTTCGGTATTTATCAACTTCATGTAGCCTATCAGTAACTTCACTGCTGTGGGATGTCAGATTTATGTCACGATTTAAATGTAAAAAATACTTAGTAAATGTAGTTAGTTACAGAAAACGTCAGATAGCAGTGGACAACAGAATGTGGAGCAAAACAACAACATCTCAGACTACTTCATCCTCTCTTCTAAATGCTGCAAAGTGCTAAAGTGAATCTAAGGAGCATCAAAACAAGGAGGAGCCCACTGCAAAATTGTACCGAGAGAGGGGGATTGCATTTCAGTATTGTTTAGAGATGAAGATAATGTTTTATGATAGAGACAAGAGAGAGTAATATTTGTCTTACAAAAAACAAAACAATAAATACAAATAGTAATTTGATTGATGAACATATCTAAACATTCAAGTGGATATTTGTAGATATTTGAAGATTTTCATAGGCATTCATAAGTAGACAAAAAGACTGATTGCTTCTTCCTGGGCTGCCTCTTTATTTTATAGTTTGTGCTTTTTAACTAGAATGTTAACGCTTCCTTTTTCTCGCAGGTTTTGAGAAATATTGTTAAGAGATTTATTTATTTAGATTGAAACCCTGGTAATATTAAATGCCCTGTTTATTCAACTTGTATAAAACGTTTTTTATGAATATTTGATAGCAACTTGGTACTTTTGTTTTTAATACATGGTGAATGCTTTCTTGACATTTTTTATTTTTGAAAACTAGTAAAATTAGACTAAAACTACAGCAGATGACTAAAATGTGAATGGAAGTGAATTCATTTAGTTTCAAAATATGCTCATATGAATTAAATTGTGATGTCAAAATTAACACTCTTGTAATAACTATCATACTAAATGTGAAGTCTCTGTAGAGTAACAGTAATTTTATCTGCTTTGTCTGAAATCCTGCTGTATGAAATGAGCAAAACAAAGCTGACCTTGAAAAGTTCACAGTCCCATTTCTCACATCACATCAAACTTGCACAGTTGCACGGACATGCTCATCCACAAACAGACATGCAAATTACACGTTGGTCTCATTACAAGTGACTGCATTTAAAGTGTGTCTTGTTCTATCACAAAAATAAGTCCCGGCTGCCTTCCTGAGTGCAACTTCTGACAGATGGCTTGCTCAGCAATTTTCCCTTAACTGCTACAGAGTGTGCATGAGCATATGCAAAGTCCCATGTGCACACACTTGAGTCCGTGGATACGTGTGCACCTCCTAAGACCTTTTACTTGATAGTGATTGTGTTTGATTCGCTCATATTCAATTTTAACAATGTCATCCTCAATATTTCACACCTCACCCACATTTTGTACCCCTCCTCTCACTGTTTCTCCTCCCCAACTTCTTGCTTGAATAACTTCTTATTCGTCCTCTCGGTTTTGTCAAGGACACTATCTTGGGAAGTTTATAGAAACTTTCAAAGGTAATTAATTAATGAAAACATTCCATCATACCGCACATCATACCCTAAATGTCTGGTAGTTTTGCATGTTTGTTTTCAATTTTGGAAGGGTATTGTTCACCAGAATATAAATTTAGGGAGGGATAAATCAAAGCTTTTTCATAAAGGTTTTTGACCACCTAGCAAGTTATGATTAGAGTATTACATAATTTTCTTTTCTTATGCGTTAATATTTTTTGTCTAAGCACATTGAAATCTGAGGTTACAAGGAAGGGGGACATTTTTTATTTGCAGAATGAGAGTAAACTGTATCTGCATTTATATTTGGAATAATCTAAAGTGGACCTTAATTTCCAAATATCTAGGTGCATTTCCTGTAAGTAAATTAAATTCACCTTCTGAGTTTTGACTAATCTAAGTTGACCGCTGTTGAAAACGTTTGTAGCCAATTTCTGACTTTCTCTGAAAGTATATTAAGGGGAATTTCTTAGGGAAAGATTATAGTTTTATTTAAAATGTAGTCTTTCAAATAACTGCATCCTCTTGACAAACTGTCAGTATGTGACAAGCTGGGACTTTTGGTAAAGGGATGTGGATATTATATTTATCTGTGCTATGCAGAAACATATATCAACCACATTTTATCCCAGTGACTGGGCTGGCACATTGGTGAGTCATTGTTATTCAGCCATGATTTTCACACTTGTTAGAAAAAAAAAAAACATCGTATAATTTCTAATGTTAGACCATAAAATATTTTTTTTAATAAAAATTTGGCTCAATACACAGTAAGTCATTAATGCTGTGAAAGGCTAAAAACCTTGACTCTTCCTTTACAAGCCTTAATGCCTAAGTGCATTTTTTTCTCAACTGATTATTCAATTAAAGGTCCTCATCTATTAAAAAAAATCAATAATGTACAAAAAACAAACTCTCTTTTGCCACTCTTTGTTGTGATGTTTATTATTACATCTAATATTCTCCCCAATAGGTTAATTGGTTTACTAGACACATAAATTACAGATTTTGTATAGCTGTCAAACTTAACTTCTGGCTCCGTCCTTTAAAAACGCTCCAGCTAGTATTGTCTGAATGCATGCAGGAAAAAAACAATTTCAAAATATATAAAATCAGAAGGTGAGACATTAACAGCAGCGATATAAAGATTTGGGTGTTTTTTTAATATATAAACAAGGGAGTTCACAAAATATGACCAGTTGGCTAGTCAATGGCATACTTATTACAGCATCTGATTTATGTCTGAAACTGCTCATGTCACATCATGTCAGGATGACAAGAAATATGTGGTTGGGAAAGATGGCAAAAAGCGGAAGTCAGTCAGTCATTTTCAATACCGCTTCTTCCATAGTGGGTCGCGAAGAAGCTGGTGCCTATCTCCAGCAGTCTACGGGCGGGAGGCGGGGTACACCCTGGACAGGCCGCCAGTCCATCGCAGGACAACACACAAACAACCATGCACACACTTCAGGCCAATTTAGAGACCAATTAACCTAACAGGCATGTCTTTGCACTGTGGTAGGAAGCCGGAGTACTCAAACTCAATGCAGAAAGATCCCCAGCCAAGAGTCGAACCAGGACCTTCTTGCTGCAAGGCAACAGTGCAACAAACTGTGCCACCGTGCAGCCCCCAAAAACCGGAAGTCTCATTTAAAATCTATTAGGTTTAAAGTTAACAAAAATGAGCTGTGGAGGAGTTTAAACTGTGATTACTATACAAAATATAGCTGATAATATTTTTGCTTTTCAAAATACTTTCTTCCAGAGATGTTTTCTGGGATACTTTTCTACAAGGAAAACACATGAAAAAGTACCTAAAATAAAACATCTTCTTTAAATCTACCACTGTTCTCCCCAAGTGCTCTTTCATTCATGTAATGTATTGATAACCAGCACTCATATCCTTTTTTTATTATACTTTGGTCAAAATACATTACAATGACTACAACAAATAGGGGGCTATGGTTTTTCATCTTTATATTCCTTCTCATTTATTTGTCTTCTATTTCTTTTTTATCCTAAGCTAAGGGCTTCTGGAGATTTGCAGCAAGAAAATGGTAAAACAGAGGCCCAGTTGACACACTAGAACTTTGCAATTATCTCCATTTACTGGTGCTTATTATGTGAAATTATGACTTTATTTGTTGCAATATTGTTTCTTAAATAATAAACCTACATTTTCTTCCTTTTGACTTTTTTGACAAGAATTCTCTAAACTGTATTGATGATCCTGAGTAGGGAACTGTAAATACAAAAAGTATATTTCATTAAGGTAACATTCTTTTTCATGAATGTAGTTGTGAACTTTATCCATTTTAGGCAATTGTCTAGGCATCAAATTTATTTTAACAACTGTACATTAATTAAAATGCTGTGGGAAAAATAACTATGAGCACAGCATCCATCAAGAAGCAATTAATTCTTTGGTTTATTCTAGCTGCATTGTGCTCAAGGTCTGACCTTTACAGCACATTCGGTGGGAAATAAATAGGATTCTGTTGGTCTGTTTATCTGAGGCAGTTAACAACAGAATGCCCCAAAATAAATGTGCTTGTATTACAATTACACCATCCTTCTCATTACTTCTCCTGGTAGCAACTGCTTATGTATCTCCTTGGAAAATGGAATCTGGGTAGAACAAAACAAGCCGCTAGCTTTGTGCTTTGAAGCTGGCTTTGACAGATGCATATTTAGTGGGTGGTGTCCATGTTCAGTAAACATCATGATAATCTATAGAGTGGAGCACTGGCAAGGATAACTATCATGTCTCTTTTCTTTCAGGATTTGTTCACTCTGCAGATGTTTTTATGGTGTATCATGCAGCCTCATTATTACCATTACCATAGAGATCATGAACACAAGAGGCAACATGCATGCCTCATTTGTAAAGAGAGAAAACTATCTAGAACTTCAAAATGACTCAATGAGTGATGTTCTTCTCCATAAAAGATAGACTGTTGGTTTTCTTAAAGCCAATCAAATTAAGTCAACGTCACCTCATTTTGCTGAATATACATTATTTACTTATTATGTGTTTATTCAGGCTTTACTAGGTATACATGTCTAAAATAAAAACAAATAGCAACACAGCCAATCACATGCTGTAAACACAGTGCTTTTAGGGATCCAGACAGTTGTGTGGATGAAAATACATAGTTGATAGAGAAGAATGGGCAGAGTGGTTTCAGACAATGGACAGGCAGGAGTAGGTCGAGTAGCCACTCGTTATTTTGGTGTTTTGATATTTGGAACACATTGAACTTTGGAGTGCTACAGAAGCAGAAGACCACACCGGGTACCACTCCTGTCATTTGAGAACAGTAAACTGAGGCTACAAGTTGCCCAGGCTCACCAAAATTGGACAACTGCAGATTGGAAAAATGTTACCTTTTGTGATAAGTCTTAGTTTTAAATGCAACACTTAAATTGTATGGTCAGAAATTAGCTTAAACAACACATACACATGGAATTATCCTGCCTTGTATCAATGGTTCAGGCTGCTGTTTAAGGGCACATTTTGGGACCCTTAGCACCAACTGTGCGTCATTTAAACACCACAGTCTATCTGAGCATTTTTGGTGAGAATGTCCATCCCTTGTGACCATGATGTAGGCATTTTTCAATGGCTACTTCTAGCAGGACAATTCATCATCTCAAACTGCTTTTAAATACATGACAATAAGTTTACTGTACTCCGGTGCCCTCCAAAGTGAACAGATCTCAGTCCAATACACCCTCTTTGAAATGTGGTGGATTCACTCAATGGATGTGCTGCTGACAACTGCATGATTGTGTTATGTCATGGACCAAAATCTTGAAAACAATTCTCACAACACCTTGGTAAATACAGGGGTTGGACAATGAAACTGAAACACCTGGTTTTAGACCACAATAATTTATTAGGATGGTGTAGGGCCTCGTTTTGTGGCCAATACAGCGTCAATTAATCTTGGGAATGATATATACAAGTCCTGCACAGTGGTCAGAGGGATTTTAAGCCATTCTTCTTGCAGGATAGTGGCCAGGTCACTACGTGATACTGGTGGAGGAAAACGTTTCCTGACTCGCTCCTCCAAAACACCCCAAAGTGGCTCAATAATATTTAGATCTGGTGACTGTGCAGGCCATGGGAGATGTTCAACTTCACTTTCATGTTCATCAAACCAATCTTTCACCAGTCTTGCTGTGTGTATTGGTGCAATGTCATCCTGATACACGGCACCACCTTCAGGATACAATGTTTGAACCATTGGATCCACATGGTCCTCAAGAATGGTTCGGTAGTCCTTGGCCCATCTAGCACAAGTATTGGGCCAAGGGAATGCCATGATATGGCAGCCCAAACCATCACTGATCCACCCCCATGCTTCACCCTGGACATGCAACAGTCTGGGTGGTACGCTTCTTTGGGGCTTCTCCACGCCGTAACTCTCCCGGATGTGGGGAAAACAGTAAAGGTGGACTCATCAGAGAACAATACATGTTTCACATTGTCCACAGCCCAAGATTTGCGCTCCTTGCACCATTGAAACCGACGTTTGGCATTGGCATGAGTGACCAAAGGTTTGGCTATAGCAGCCCGGCCGTGTTTATTGACCCTGTGGAGCTCCTGACGGACAGTTCTGGTTGAAACAGGAGAGTTGAGGTGCACATTTAATTCTGCCGTGATTTGGGCTGCCGTGGTTTTGTGTTTTTTGGATACAATCCGGGTTAGCACCCGAACATTCCTGTCAGACAGCTTCCTCTTGCGTCCACAGTTAATCCTGTTGGATGTGGTTCGTCCTTCTTGGTGGTATGCTGACATTACCCTGGATACCGTGGCTCTTGATACATCACAAAGACTTGCTGTCTTGGTCACAGATGCGCCAGCAAGACGTGCACCAACAATTTGTCCTCTTTTGAACTCTGGTATGTCACCCATAATGTTGTGCGCATTTCAATATTTTGAGCAAAGCTGTGCTCTTACCCTGCTAATTGAACCTTCACACTCTGCTCTTAGTGGTGCAATGTGCAATCAATGAAGACTGGCTACCAGGCTAGTCCAATTTAGCCATGAAACCTCCCACACTAAAATGACAGGTGTTTCAGTTTCATTGTCCAACCCCTGTATATATCATGATTAATAAGGGTAGGTCATTTGGCAAAAGTTTTTCCAACTAGGTTCTGACAGGGGGAACCTTTATAAAGTGACCAGTGAGTGTATGGATGCACCGCCGATGACTAAAATACCTAGCTGCAACCTTATTTCTACAAACCTTTGTAACAGTGTTTTACAACATTCTCAAAACAAGTCTGAAAGATTTCCAAACCACTAAATGGCTCTCACCCCACTATAATCCCTTCTGTATCTTCTATCTTGTTGACATTATTACAAAGCTCACACTACAAAACAAAGCTGAGGTTCACAAGTAATTACAACTCTGTTTTTCTCTTTCCTCCAAGACATCTTAAATTGATGTTCACAGAATCCCAAGCAAGATTATGCACACTACAAAATGAATGCTTGTGATAATCATGTTTATATATACTGTTACCTTCCATGTCCAGTTCTTATCTTTCTCTTATTGGTACTAAGGTACTTCAGCTTCTGGGGCTTGTCTAAATGCTGTTCGAACTTGCAGACATACCTCACATTATGTGACAATAATCTTAAGCATGCAGGAAAACAGCAGGGGTGATCCCACGTGAGGTGAGGAAGTATCTGTAACAGACTGCACTAGGAAGAATCTGTATTAGGCAGAATTATGGGATCTTTGCAAATAAGCAGATATTATCTGTTTGAACATGTGCTGGGCTTAGAGCTTTTAACAAACAGATTGGGTACTTTTGGATCCAAGAAATATTCTAATTCCCAAATTTAGTTGATTGTTTGAAGTCACCCAGCTGACATAAATGCCATATTAGCTAGATAGTGTCACGATGTGGTTTTGGGGTGGACCGAAGCGCAGACAAGAGCTTGGCAGCCGCATTCTGAAGCAGTCTTCAGCTTTATTCAGGGATTTACAAGTCGAAGCAAAATGACGCAAAACTCACTGCAGGTACAAGGCATGAGTCCAAACTAAACTTACTTGAGTTGTACTGCAGGAACGTAGAAAACACGGAACTTAATCCGGTAATGTGATCGCAGGAACCAGCAACACACAATGACACATAACCAACTAATATACTGAGGATAACAAAGGGCAGGTAATCAAAGAAACAGGGAACAGGTGAAACAAATACAAAGACTGAGCATGGGTGAAAAGACTAATAAACAATAAACAGAAAACACAGACCAAGCAAAACTATAAGCAATATAATTAATCAAATGAAGCATAAGGAAACTAGAATAACCATGAACTAAAGTAAACAGAGAAACTAGAGGGAAACATAGGAACACCAACAACCTAAGAACAAACAAAGAGCCCATAATGAGAACCTGATTTACAAAAGTAAACAACCCAAACATAAACACTAACTAAAGCTAAGGAAGACCTGGAAAGGGAACAAATACCTAACCATAAATAAACACAGAGATACTAAATGAGAATCCAAGGAAGACAAAGAACTATAATAATAATAATAATAATAATAATAATAATAATAATACCACACAAAGTAATAAGAAAGCAACCACAAAAGGAACCAAAAGCAAGAGGAAGAAAACAACACACACTATAAGGCAGTAGACGGAGGAAAAGAACTAATAAACATGATACAAAAACCAAAATAGAAACATCTAAGCAAAAGTTAAAACACAAAGCCACAAAACAAAGTCCAAAATGTCACATCCTGACAGATAGTTAATATCACTGTCTTCACCATTTCATATGGAATCAAAGAAAAACTTGAACTTCACTGTTGCCACTTGGGCAGATTTCGAGATGCAATACCTCTTTTTTCAATTACACTGGAAAGAGCTTTAGGATAGTATTGCAATGACTGAAATCATAGAAGGTCATGAAACATTTTTGCTGAATGGGATTAATTTTTTTTTTTTTTTCACAAGGTAGAATACCAACTCTTTGGTGTACACATCCCTGTTAAAAGGTCAAGTTAAGTGATGAAAAAAGTAGACTTTGATAAATCACTTCAAAACTTCTTCCACATATAATGTGATATATATTCTGCATAATCCAGGTTGCAAAATTGTACACTCCCTTAAACTAACATTTTGATGAAGCACCTATTGATATAGATTCAATGACCTTCAGCATTCACATCTGAGTGTGAAGTGGCTGGGATTAGAGTCAGTGCTTTAGGTCTAAGGTATTGGTACTTAAATGGGAAAAAGCGCACCGCTCCTTCAAGATCAGGGGTTAGTAGCTGCCTCAAGTGGAGGAGTTCAAGTATGTTATCTTCTTCATGGTCAAAGTAGGGAGGAACAGGAGAGCCATAGAAGGAATGTGGCCTCGTCGAGAAAGGCAAGCTCTCAATTTACTCATCCATAGGTTCCAGCCATCACCGGTTGTTATGTGAAATAGTTTATGACTGAAAAAACATCATGGATCATGGATCTGCTAAAATGATCTTCTTAAACAGAGTGCCTGAGGGATAAGGCGAGGTGCTCAGTCATCTGAAGGTAGCTTGGGGTAGAGTCTCTGCTCCTCTAAACCGAAAGAAGTCAGTTGGGATGATTCGGGCCTTTCTGGTCAGAATGGTTTCTGGGTGTCTACATGGAAATGTGCTGGATGTGGATGGATATGTTTGTGTTATTACATCAGAGGCAGTAGATTGTTTGGCTGGTTAAGAATGCTTGCTTAATCCTTGGGGTTTTAACCCTAATGATCTAGTGTGGTGTTCCCACACTAGATCATTTGTTAATTACAGAATATAGCATTCCTGTCTGTCAATTTTCCAAATTATTAGATAAAAAACATTTAAAGTGCCAACAACATCATGCAGTAGTTTACATGGGTAGAATTTTATCAGTGTTATGGACTTTATGATAGGGCTTCCAGCTAAGAAACATGATGATGCAGGAAGGCTATGTAGTTCCTATGTAGATGACCTGTAACAGGATTTCAGAAATGGTTTTTGTGTTCATGCATTTACCAGAGGAGAGAAGTGACACCCTCCAACACACACACACCTTCAAAATTATTTAAAGGATCTAGCTGTGACAGCAGGATCTCATCAGACACAAGCAACACAAGCAAGGACAAAGCAGGGAAATAAGAAACTGATAGTGAGGGAGCAAAAAAAAAAAAAAAAACAAGGAGGGAGAGGAAGCAGCTGTGAGAGAAGCAGAATTGCAACAAAAGAGCATAGAGTGGAAGAGAGGGCATGAGAAAGACATGTGTTTAATGCCACTGGTGAGAGATGGTCTCTTTCACAGCGGCACATCCCTGTGGTCAAGGAGGGACTGAAAGATGAACAGAGGGAGAAAAGATCGAAAGTTGGATGGCTAAAGTCAAACAGTATGGATATCCTAAAGTTGGGTCCACTTTAAGTTTGCAAAACAGTTAGACAAAAATATGAGAATCCAAGAAACCATGAAGGCATAAATCAGAAGAGCCCAGGAAAACGATAATAGTATTGGCTTCCCAGCAGGGTAGCACAGCAGAGATGTAGATAATGATGGAAGGAAGGACACATCCAGGAAGCCAGACAGGGAATAGGAAGTGGAGGGTGAGCATAGCTGTCACACTGAGAAAACTCAACAGGAGGCAGACTGGAGTATTTGGGGGGGGGGGCTATACACCATACATGAATGTATACACACGTGTTCCTCTCCACAGAGTTTTAGCTCTGGAAAAGTAATTCTCTCCACAAAGTTCTCTTTGCAGTCATACCAACAGATAGATGAACAGTGGGGGAGAGCAGGAAATAAATGAGACATGGAAAGAAACAGACAGAAAAACGGGTTTTGGGTAGCAGATGGAAAGATGAAAGCTCTGATTATGGCCTATGGCCTTGACTCAGTGTGTTTGTGTGTCTGGGCAATTTTTCTCAGAGTGAGAAGAAGCAATTCAGTGTGAGCATGAAAGTGAGTCTATGGATCTTTTACCCACAAAGTTCTAATTGAAAGAAAGCCATACTCAAGCTGGGAGTGCATCTGCATGTATTTAAATAAAAACACACAAATCCATGTGCCATGTTCCTATCCTCACAAAAACACAATCTGTTTCTCCGCACCATTGCTTTCCGCCCCAACTGGGTTGGACTTTAATTAAGGGAGAAACACAGAAAGTGAGAAACGGAAGATTTGTAAAAGTAGTAGTTTAAATTCTTTCCGGTACTTAGGGGTGGACCAAAGGGGGGGGGGGGGGGGGTATATATCTATGTTTATGTATATATATTTCAATTGTTAAAGAACTGCCATGTATGAAACAATGATAAACCATTTTGTAACTTTCAATCTTCAGTTTACATCTTTTCTTTTGAACAAAGAAGTTATTGTTCTTTGGATTGTGGTCAAGTTCGGTTGTTGTCGCGGTTTTTATTTAAACGTCTGTAGATGGTAAGTGATTTATTGCTCGTTCTGTCCTAATGCAAGCAGCATTTTTTTATGTCTGTGCACCACCTGTGTAAAATCTCCCGGTCAATCAAATCGAACGCACCGATTTCCTTGGCAACCGTTCTGTTTTGGAGGTAAGTGCGAATGCGCTCTCGTGTAGTGTATGTAAAATCTCTGGTCATAAGCAGTGTTTTCGAGCTTCACTGTGTTGTTGTAATTCAGCAAAATAACATGAAACACAACTAGTTTCTCTCCATTTCCTTTTAACTGGGGTATTTAGCAGCGAGCAGACAGACATTAAACGCAGCGGTGCTCGTTTTAAAGGCTGGCCGTTCACAACAGCCTTGAGCTCCAAGGGGAGAGAAGCAAAGCAAGAGCATTGAGGCTCCAGCATAGCAGAACTGCTCAGAAACAATTTGGAATGAGGGGAAAAAATCTATATTTATGAACAGATTAAGTCGTGTTTTAGACTGACTATTGGTAGCGGATCTGTTATTCTTTGTGTGCTTGTGAGTTATGCAGCCGTAACAGGTTCTGGATGACGGCTTCAAAGCAGACAGCCATTCTTCCCTCTTCCCGGTACTGCGTACCGGCGCAGAATCCTTTAGTGGTACGCAGTACCGGACCGTACCGGCTCACTTTCACTCCTGAGTTTATGTAATATGATTACAAACTTCTGAGCAGTAGGCATAACTCTCCTAGATAAAGATAAAAATGAAATAGGGATTATTATTAGTAATAATAATAATAATAATAATAACAAAAATTATTTTATATAAGTGCTGTGTGGAATATGTAGAAATTTTAGAATGCTGTTATAAAGCTGAAAAGAAACACATAAAAATCATGTTTCCTTATACTTGGTTGGTGCAACTTTTGCATGAATTACTGCATCAATGCAATATGGCAAAGTAGTGATAAGCCCGCAGGCCTGCTGAGGTGTTAAGAAAGCTAAGGTTGATTTATTAACAACCTTAAGCTCACCTGCATTATTGGCCGGGCTGTCATCTTCCAATAGATAACATTACATAGATCCTTCATGCAGTTTTGTCGGGTGCATCTGGTGGCCAATCGAGCACAGTGATGCAGTAGTACTGAAAGCAGGGTTTGGTACATTTGGCAGTGTGAGCAGGTGCTAAGGAAGATGAAATTAGCATCATAGAGGGAAGTATTGCTCTAATATTTCCTAACAGACGCCTACACTGACTGTAGAAATGCTAAAATACATAGGGCCAACACCAAAAAATGACATGGCTCACAAAATCATCATCTCTTCCTCTAGAGTCAGGGACCATTTTTAAATGGAATCCTCTACTTAGCCCAGGTAAGATGCTTCTGACATTGAATTCAGGAGTGGATTTACACAAGGAACGCGTCAGTTGTAGATGATGTCCTGGATATGTCTGGATGTAGCACTGGGTCCAGTCGCAGTCCATGCCTTGTGAATCTGTCTCAAACTCTTGTATGAGTTTTGCTTAAGAATCCTCTCAAGGCTGCAAAACTCCTTGTTGCTTCTGCACCTTTTTCTACCATGCTTTTTACTGTGTTATTCTCATAATAACGAGGCAGGGCAAGAAAGAACAAATATTTTCCCAACTGATTAACAATATACCTATGTTTCCTCATACCTGAATGCTCACATAAATCTTACTGAACCATAGAAACACAAAATGAAACAATGGATGCATGGTTTCTATTAACTCAAAATCTCATCAGGTTTTCTACTTTATTATCATTCAAGCCCAATACAGTTCTGTGTCTTTAAATGTCAATTCTGCTGCACAGATGTGAGAGTCTGCCCATCCTTGTGACATATACATATATACATTCAGGTGGCTGTATATTGTGTTTATCTGCCTTCTTCTCAGCAATTTGAGAAACAGCATCCTCTGCAGATGGGTTGGTGATGTGCTCTGTGAAGCTTATTGTAGCGTTGCTTCTGTTTTCTCTTCCTTTGTGTGTCCCTTACATGAAACTGTTTGACAATGGGCAAGTGTGGAGACAACAGTTGTGGCAGTCGTGGCATGGGGGTTTGAATTTTTCTCCCCATGACGAGCTGTGCTGGAGAATAACCATTCTCTAGCGGGGTAGCTCGGGAACTGAGAAGGGCTTTAGCATAGTCCCCTCCTTCCTTCCACAAGCATTTTACTGTCCCCACTGCCCGCTCCGCTTCTCCATTTGCCTGTGGGTATTGTGGTCTACTGGTTAAATGAGTGAAGCCGTATTCACCGGAAAACTCTCTAAAAAGGAGGCATACTACACAGGCATACTGCAACCCATGGTCTGACATTAACACCTCTGGCACCCCACGCCGACCAAAGATGTTCTTCAGGACTGCTATTACCGTACTGGCTGTTGCACCATTGAAGTAGGCAACCTCAATGTATTGAGATAAATAGTCAACAACTACAAGGTAAGTTTTCTTGTCCCATATAAATATGTCTGTTACCACACGTTGCCACAGCCTCTCAGGGACAGGAGTAGTCAGCAGCAGCTCCCTTTGCGTTGCTTTGTGTTTGGTGCATGTAGGGCAATGTTCAACCTTCTGGCTGATGGCAGAAGAGAGCCCGGGCCACTAAACTGATTCACGGGCTCTAGCATGACACGTAACTATTCCTCAGTGGCCCTCTTGGAGGATGTTGACTCTCTCCTTTCTATATGAGCCAGGAATGACGATCCTTTGTCGTTTTAAGAGAAGATCCCCAGCCAGGGGACAGATACCGCCTCTCCTTCCAGTATGGTGTAATCTCAGGTGGAACGTGAGCTTTGTCAGGCCACTGCGCCCAGCATTAGTGAATGAATTTGCTACAGATGGAGTCTTCTTTCTGTTTCTGTGCCAGCTGTTGCAGTCTAGCCTCAGTAGCAGGAAGGGACTGTCTGATAGAATCTACAAATATTCTTACGTTGACTTCCTGTTCTATCATTGCCTGAGTGGCTATGTGGCCCACAAGTGCCCTTGAAAGGGTGTCTGCAGCAATAAGCTGCTTTCCAGGAACATGCATGATATCATACATAAATTTCAACAGTCTCAGTCTGAATCTCAAGATTCGGGGTGGGAGTGCATCCAGTGGTTTAGTACTCAAATAAGGGACAAAGGGTTTGTGATTCATCTTTAATGTAAACTTCGTGCCTAGCAGGTAAGATTGAAGACGCTCGCTTGCCCAGGTCACAGCCAATGTCCCCTTCTCAATCTGACCATAATGTTTCTCGCCATCTGACAGAGCTCTAGAGATGAATACTATTGGTCGCCAGTCTCCATCCTCTGGTTGTTTCTGAAGGAGGACAGCTCCAAGGCCGAAGGACGATGCATCTATTGACACACAGGTCTCTACATTGGGTGAGTATACAGCTAGAACACTCGGGGGAACTGAGCTCTGCCTTCAGCTTCTGAAAAGCTGTTTGCTGGGGCGCTCTTAAACACCACCTTCTTTTCTCTTACAGTAGTTTGTTCAGAGGACGGGAGAATGATAAAAGATGTGGGAGAAACTTGCCAAGGTACATGCCCATTATTCTTCTTAAATCCACAACACATGTTGGTTCTGGCATGTCCAGTATGGCCCGCACTTTGCCTGGGTCCGGGTTCACTCCATCAGCAGTAATCCACTGTCCAAGAAACATGATTTTCCTCTTAGAAAACTCACACTTATCGTATGTCGTCTGACATCTGTTGTTGAAAATGCTTTGGGACAGAGGAGATCCCAAATGGCAGGCTTCAACATTCGTTACCAAATAAGGTAACGAATGTTGTCAGCTGTGCACTGTCCTCACTGAGAGTACTTTGCCAGAATCCTGATGTGGCATCTAGTTTAGAAAAAACCTTTGCTCATGTCTCTCTCACTTGACTCACTAGTTCAGTGATGTCAAATCAATGCACAGTCTGAGTTTCTCTTTTGAGCCAGCTTTGAGCAACACTACTAGCCCTGCACACCATGGAGTGGGTTTATCACCCACCATTGTCTCCATCCAATCCAACTCTGCCTTTAATTCATCTCTTAGTGGGATGGGTACTTGACGTGGGGCAGATAGGGCATATTTTTGTAGCATGTGGTTCTAGTTCAGTTATATATGGATCTTTCATACATAATGGTCGACCGAGGTGATGGTGGCAGGAGTTCGCCTTGTAACTGGTGGGCTGCCCACTGATTGTGGTCAGAGGGCTCAGTGTCACCTGTGTATGGCAGCCTCAGGTGCCCCAGGGCAGCTGGGCCTACATACACCACTGTCTGTGTGCGAAAGTGTGTATGAATGGGTGGATGACTGAATGTAGTGTGAAGGGCTTTGGGGTCTCTGAGGACTTGCAATAGTGTCCAACTTGCCAGGCTGCCCTTACCCATTCTGCCACACAGCATAGGATGCTGCTTTTTAAAATTTTCTTATGGCAACAGTTTTTGCTAGTGTGAGTTCAGGATCCATCTGCAGTGACGTTAACAACTTTGCATCTTTTATTCCAACAACAATTTTATCTCTGATGAGCTCTTCTCTTAAACCCCAAAAGCACAATGTTCAGCTAAGCTATGGACTGTTGTTATAAATGCTTTAGGACTTTCGCCTGGGTTCTGGTTGCGCTTATTGAACAGTGCATGTTCAAAATACAATACATTCTCATTGCTTTATACATTGTGCGTCAGTTAACTTTTTCCTTCCACTCAACTTTTATTAACATGCGTTAGTAATGACCTTTTGTGGCTTATTCCTTTTGTGGATAAATTGTTTCAGCTGTAAACCATAATCCTCAAAATTAACAGAACTAATTGCATGAAGTATATCACTCTGTGTGAAATTATATTTTTTGTTATGGAGATGCACCTCTTTCCCTGTTATTTACTTACTTGATGTTAGGGGTTTGGGGGGTTGGGTAGATGCTGTGTATAAATTCCCATTTTTCACTTTATTTATTTTGTTCTGTAATATCCTTAGCCATCTAGTTACCCTAGATTGAATGTCTCTTGTTTAATTTAGCTCACCTGCATTAACTCAGTAATAAGCCCTCCCAGCAGAATTAGCTGTGTATTATTTAAGCATTAATGTAGACTTTGCATTAACAGATTTTCCAGATGACATTCAATTACCTTTCATTTCATTTTATTAATAATGAAGAATGAATTTTCATTTAGTCTCCATTATTAATATAACTTGAACGCTGTAAAAGAGTGAAGTAGGACTTCCTGATCAACACTTAGCACTGCTCTTCTTGTAGAAACTTTGGTGTGAGCCACTTAAAGTTCCTTTATGACCAAGCTATCCAAACTGCTGCAGGCGGGATAGTTTTTCCATCTTCCTAAAGCCTAACAAGTCCCCTGCCTTCTACTCCCCTGCTTGTCTGACTGCCTTTGGTGGCTCATTTCAGATCGAAAGCCTGGTGCACAGTATTACAAATGAATGCACATCCCCATCCCTGCAGGCCAGGCAGTCCGGGCCCCTGCATATGAGCTGGTCAATGGCGTATACTCTGTTAATGCTGCCTGCTTGGCTGTCCCAATATTGTGTGTTGGTAATCATTCATTCCAGCCTTGACTCTCTTCCCTTCTGGCTCTGAAAAATATTGGAACGACCTCCCTTAGCTCAGCAACGCCAAAGAGCAGCCCGATTTAGGGTAAAAATCATTCTCCCTAGGAACATATCATATCCTTTAAATCATATCCTTTGCCATACATGTTCATGTCTCCACTGACTACCCCCCAGCTTCAGATTAGATGCCTTTTTTATCTGTCTGTCTATCTGTGAATGAGTGCCTCACAAACCAACTTAATGATTAACCTGTTTAATTTACTCACTGGTTTACCTGGTTGTTTCACTGTTTTATAACTGTGCTCTTTGCCTTTGTTCCTCTTCATAATGCAGATGGTACATTTATATAACAGAGGGAATTCAAACAATAAACAAAAAATCAAGTTTTGAACATCATCCAGGTCAGATGAGGACTGATAGATTATCTCTCTCATCAGTCAAATTCATAGCAAGAGTCTATATTATGTTGGTTGGTATTCAGAAAAGCACCTATAAGGCAAAATTGTATTTTCTTCTGCTTAATAATATTGTGTTCCCTCAGACCTCAGAGTTCACCATCTGAGTGCAGTTTATTGCTCTTGAAAGTTTCAGAGAAGTTTTTCTTATGGTGGCTGATATGGTGTCTGACCTTGCTCTGCCTGAGAGCGTTGTATATCCAACTTTTACAACCTTTATGTGATAGTTGGCACTATATGAATTTATGTCCTCACTGCTGTTCGGCTGTTATTTTCAAAGATGAGAGGTACCACAGCCAATACTAATGATGAGTCACATTGCTAAGCTGTTGTTATTGCAGGTGAGGTTTTATTGTGTGCCTAACATTTAATTTATTTGGACATTCCATTTTATGCATCTGTATTTGTCAAAGATTCTATGAGATTGGCTTTTTCCTTTGTCTAGATTTTGTATTGCTGCTAAACTCTAAAAATCTAGTGATTTTATAGTGCCTGGTAATACGTAGTATTTAAACTCCTTGAACGCTTTCACATATTGTCACACAACCAACGCGCTTTAATCAATTTAATGTAGTTTTTTTGTTTTGCTAGACCAAAGCAAAGTCAGTCAAAGGACCATTGCAGCTTCTACAGACTTGCAATGGGCCTCTTGGCTGCTTCTCTGGTTAATGCTCTTCTTACCAAGCCTGTCAGTTTAGGTAAACACACATATGTTTCAGATGATGACTTAAACAGTGCTTTTTGTTTAAAGCTGGGAATATTGACTTTTTTGAAACCTTCGTTTGTGTTCCTTGGCCATTATGATGCTGTTTGTAGCAGGCACCTTAAAAGAACAGCCATAAAATTTTGAAATATACAGTCTGTCCCACTCCATCTTTTTTTTTCTCTCTATGTTCAGTCTCCCTCACTCTCATTGAGACCAATTAGACATACTTTACAGCATACAGACATTTGTTTTTCACAACATCCTCTGTACGCACATGCCACACTGAGAGGCCTCTGGGACACATTGTAAACAAACAGTCACTTGGCTGGCGCCCTGGTGACTCGGATGAACATGAGAGAAGAATAGAATTTGTAAAAGGGAGCACATGAAGAGAAAAGGCAGCAGGAGGGATGGGTGGAGGTTGGGAGAGCAGGGATAAGGGGATGCATAAAAATGATGTAATGGAGGAAATAGAAACTAAAACTGAGAGAAACAGATGGGAGGACAAGAGATAGGCAAAGAGGAAGTAGAAAGAAGGATGAAGAGAAAAGAGAACGGTTGACAAAGATTGGGGCAATCCCTCTGCACCGCCGTCTTTCTCCTCTCAGCCCCCCTCTAACACTGGAAGAGACAGTGCCAAAAGCCAAATTCTGGTGTCATGTTTGACTATTCGCTTTTATTATTTATCTCCAGCTCCCTCTTGCTGAGGATGTCTTTGCATCTGAATCAATTTTCCCTCAAGCTAATTTTTTAGGGTTAAGCACAAAAATCTGAGACATTACAGCTGAAGTAAGAGAACTGGTGAATGTATACAGATGTGGGTATGCATATGTGGGTTTAGAACAATAGAAGTGTGTGCAGGGGCCTTATCTGTACTTGGACTGCACTTATGATGTCTCACACTTATTAATTCTGAAAAGTTAAGAGGTTCTGAACTGGACACTGAAAAATACATCACTCCAAAAAGTAAGCTCGTCTTTGCAGCCGCATGCAGCTGCATATTGTCTCTCTGGATTAGAAGCAACTGGAAAAGATGCTGATGTTGGAACAACGAAACACTACATTGACACAAGCCAGAATACAGCAGATAGCTAACCTCATGATGAGCTTGTTGGATGTCTGCCAAATGAAACACCTTACTTTACAGATTGTCCAATGTGGCTACAGAAGTTCAATTAAAGAAAGAGATGGTCAATTCACACAGAGGATTAGAGATTAGATTAACAGATTTGTACCAGTTTATTGACAGAAACCTATATATCTAAGGCCAAAAGTGCCACAGTCTACTTAAAAATTCCTTTGTGTGTGAATACAGTACATTAAATAATAAAAAAAAAACCTACAACTACATCCCATTTAATTGTTTTCCATTTACTATGAAACGGTCCTTCATAAAAAACAAATTACCACCACGACAGTTCCTCAATAGATCCTAATATGTTGGTTAGCCTACAAAGGGACTTCATTGTAGACCAATCACCTTGTCTACAGCAGTCATAGGCTCACCCATGTTTAATTTTTGCCTAAAGGTTGTTATTTTCTAGAAGTACTTTTAATCTGAAAAATGAGTCTCATTGCAACACATATTATAATTTATTGTATATGACTCATTCAACGATTCCATTTATTTAATGGATGGGTCCAGCGCTGACTCAACACACAAGTGAACTAAGCTGCCGCTCAGTGGGTCAAATTTGATTTGGTGGTTTCAGATATATAAAAATATTTTATATTATTTAATATGTAAGATTTAAAGGAACTGGAAAGTTTACTTTACAGGAGTACAAAGAAAATATTTCCTTGTTTGATTTTTGTGACTTTATAAAAAATTGATTTTCCATTGATTGACATTCTTATCAACTTCTTATCAACAACCCATTTACTCTTGTTAAGAATGAGAGATCATAACAAAAGAGTAAAGGCTGGAATGTACAAAACACCTGTCTGCAGGTTACAAATATTCATACCTAAAAAAGATGGGTACAAAACAACAAACCCGTATATGGATGAACTGGTGAACATGCAAAATAACTGGTACCTGAAGAAAACTGTCACAAGTATGTTAAAATAAACAGTGAAATTTTCTGGGCCTCTTATACTGTCCAGCACAGTTTAATTCAACCTGGTCATTAAGCTCAACTAATATTCCTGAAGAGACAACTTTTTACATGACGTGAGTTAAATAAATATGTTTTTGTGGCGAATCAAACTGTATAGAATCTGAGTTTGCGGCTCATGTATTTTTAATGTATTTGATTGTTGGCAACATATCAAGACACACATCCTAAGACAGAAACCAGATATATTCAACCATAAAGGAGATGATTTATGCTCCTTTCAATTTTTTAGAAGATGTATATGGCGCTCTACATCAGAAATTAATCACGTTTGGCCAAATCAATTTACACTTTAAGAATAATAATTTATTTTTAATTATTTGTTCTTGATTAGTTCTCGGGCAGCTGGTAAGTGACACAAATATTGGCACGTCATTCACTGCTTTTTAAATGCTCAGGCTATACTTTTTGTGCTTTCTCCATTATTGTTTAAACTAAATGGTCATTCTTTAAAAAAATAAAAAAATAAAATATATATATATATATATATGCTTGCTTTTCTTACGTTGTCTTGCAAAAATATTCCTACGCCTTGAACTTTTAAACATTTTATCACATTAATACGCACATTTCTGTGTATTGTATTGAGATTTTGAGATAGGCCAACGTAATGTACTGCATAGTTGTGAAGTGCAAGCAATATGATGTATGGTTTTCAAAGACATTTTTCCAAATATGTATATACCCCTTTTATATGATACCACTAAATAAAATGCAATGCAACAAACTGCATTCAGAAGTCACTTAATTAGTAACCACGTGTGTATTTTGATTTTAGTATAAATACAGCTGTTCTGTAAAGGTTTCTGAGGTTTGTTAGAGAACATTAGTGAACCAACAGCACCATGAAGACCAAAGAACAAAGCAGACAGGTCAGTGAGAAAGTTGTGGATAAGTTTAAAGCCCTGTTAGGATATAAAACAACACCCCAAACTTTGAACATATAACGATGCACTGTTTAAAAACAATCAGTGCTAAGCCAGACAGAGGAGAAGCAGCAAATATACTTTTGGTAACTCTGGAAGAGCTACAGAGATCCACAGCTCAGTTAGAAGATGTTGACAGGAATCTAACATTTTACAAAACGTAGCTTCATGGATAAGTGCCGGACCCGGTTAACATTCGCCACAAGGCATAGAGTGGAGACAGCAAAAAGTGTTATTACTCTTATACCTATTCAAGTGATCTGCTCATATGAGATCAGTTTTTGCCCAAAATGAAAATGAAAGGCAGGAAGCTAACACTGAACATCAGCCACTAAGACAACAACTCTGAACGTACAGCCAGAGCAACACTGGAATAGCTTAGGGCAAACCATATTTGTGTGTCATAATGGCCCTGTCAAAGTCCAGTCCCAAATCCAATTGTACATTTGTGGAGGTAGGATTGGAGGACTCAGAGCAAAGCACTCCAGAGACTCATGACGGTGGCCCAAAACAACTGCCTTTATTTTTCTACTTTACATAAATTAATTATTGCTCATGCATATACCAGATAGTTTTTTCTTGTCGCAAGTATGTTAAAATAAACAGTGAAATTTTCTGGGCCTCTTATACTGTCCAGCACAGTTTAATTCAACCTGGTCATTAAGCTCAACTAATATTCCTGAAGAGACAACTTTTTACATGACGTGAGTTAAATAAATATGTTTTTGTGGCGAATCAAACTGTATAGAATCTGAGTTTGCGGCTCATGTATTTTTAATGTATTTGATTGTTGGCAACATATCAAGACACACATCCTAAGACAGAAACCAGATATATTCAACCATAAAGGAGATGATTTATGCTCCTTTCAATTTTTTAGAAGATGTATATGGCGCTCTACATCAGAAATTAATCACGTTTGGCCAAATCAATTTACACTTTAAGAATAATAATTTATTTTTAATTATTTGTTCTTGATTAGTTCTCGGGCAGCTGGTAAGTGACACAAATATTGGCACGTCATTCACTGCTTTTTAAATGCTCAGGCTATACTTTTTGTGCTTTCTCCATTATTGTTTAAACTAAATGGTCATTCTTTAAAAAAATAAAAAAATAAAATATATATATATATATATATGCTTGCTTTTCTTACGTTGTCTTGCAAAAATATTCCTACGCCTTGAACTTTTAAACATTTTATCACATTAATACGCACATTTCTGTGTATTGTATTGAGATTTTGAGATAGGCCAACGTAATGTACTGCATAGTTGTGAAGTGCAAGCAATATGATGTATGGTTTTCAAAGACATTTTTCCAAATATGTATATACCCCTTTTATATGATACCACTAAATAAAATGCAATGCAACAAACTGCATTCAGAAGTCACTTAATTAGTAACCACGTGTGTATTTTGATTTTAGTATAAATACAGCTGTTCTGTAAAGGTTTCTGAGGTTTGTTAGAGAACATTAGTGAACCAACAGCACCATGAAGACCAAAGAACAAAGCAGACAGGTCAGTGAGAAAGTTGTGGATAAGTTTAAAGCCCTGTTAGGATATAAAACAACACCCCAAACTTTGAACATATAACGATGCACTGTTTAAAAACAATCAGTGCTAAGCCAGACAGAGGAGAAGCAGCAAATATACTTTTGGTAACTCTGGAAGAGCTACAGAGATCCACAGCTCAGTTAGAAGATGTTGACAGGAATCTAACATTTTACAAAACGTAGCTTCATGGATAAGTGCCGGACCCGGTTAACATTCGCCACAAGGCATAGAGTGGAGACAGCAAAAAGTGTTATTACTCTTATACCTATTCAAGTGATCTGCTCATATGAGATCAGTTTTTGCCCAAAATGAAAATGAAAGGCAGGAAGCTAATACTGAACATCAGCCACTAAGACAACAACTCTGAACGTACAGCCAGAGCAACACTGGAATAGCTTAGGGCAAACCATATTTGTGTGTCATAATGGCCCTGTCAAAGTCCAGTCCCAAATCCAATTGTACATTTGTGGAGGTAGGATTGGAGGACTCAGAGCAAAGCACTCCAGAGACTCATGACGGTGGCCCAAAACAACTGCCTTTATTTTTCTACTTTACATAAATTAATTATTGCTCATGCATATACCAGATAGTTTTTTCTTAATTTCATTGTATATGTGACAATGACAATAAAGGATATTCTGATTCTGATGTTCATAGACGCTCCCCATCCAATTTAACTAAGCTTGAGCTGTTTTGCAAAAAAGAAAGGGTAAAAATGTAAGTTTCCAGATGTAAAAATCTGGTAGGAACATAAAACAAAAGCCCTGCAACTCTATTTGTAGGAAAGGATAGACTGACTAAAAGAGGGGCTGAAACAAATGCATGACAATGCACATTTACAATTTTTTCTTTCACTACTTTGCAGTATGTTTTTTAGGTCTAACACATTATATCCCAATAAAATATGCTACAATTTGCAATGTAACATAATGTTAAAAGGGGTATGAACACGTTTGCAAGGCACTATATGTTGCATTGAGTTAATAGAAGGGAAGAAGTGATAACTGAAAAAGGCTCTAACCTGTAAATATCACAAATACCATAATTATTGACTCTCATTTAGGATACACTCACATTTTTGGATTACTGTTAAAGTAGTGTTGCTGTCTGTGTGACAACAAAGCATAAACTAATTTTTGCAGAATTAGATCCCCTTTCTTCCGTTCATTTTTTCAGTCTAATGATGCCACGACTAAAATGTTAATTACAGCTAAAAAGAGAGATGATTGTGGAGATGAAGTAGCAATTAGCATGTATCATAGCCACCATCATTACCTCCATTAGCCGCAGGAAAAATATGTAAAATTATTTACCAAATAGTGAAATGCTCAGCATTTGCTTATTCAGAGCACGGAATGTTTCAATGGCAGTGTTAGAAACAAAAAGCATTCCTCCCAAAATTTGCATAATTAATGTTGCTTAAAAAATTAACTATTGCTAGGCCCAGAGCAGGAAAACAAGCAAAGACTGAGCTTACTAGAAAGTAGGACTTGTTCAGTCAGAAATAAGAGAAATAACAGGGTGAACTTATTCAGGTTTGTGCTACCATCGGCATAGAGATAGAGACACTTTATTAAATACAAGTACCAACCATAACACATTTACACATTTTTTCCACTTGAATGATCTGAACCCCCACCCCCCGTTACTTTGCTGATGATATTTAAAACCTTCCTAAATTGCCAGTTACATACCTGAGCAGAGTCTGAGAGAGTCTGCTCATATTCCCAAAATGAGGCTATTATCCTCCTCTCAATCCATGGCTGAACAAAATGTCTTCTCCATTTTGTCCTAATCTGACTAATGTACTAAGACGTAAAAGGTCAGTTCACATCAACACCACCCCAAGGAGACATTTTTGACTCTGAATTGAAATAGTCAATTATATATATGTGTATATATAGACTCTCTCAGACATATATATATATATATATATATATATATACACTGCTCAAAAAAATAAAGGGAACACTTAAACAACACCACAATATAACTCCAAGTAAATCAAACCTCCGTGAAATCAAACTGTCCACTTAGGAAGCAACACTGATTGACAATCAATTTCACAGCTGTTGTGCAAATAGAATAGACAACATGGGGAAATCTTTGGCGATTAGCAAAACACACTCAATAAAGGAGTGGTTTTGCAGGTGGGGACCACAGACCACTTCTCAGTACCTATGCTTTCTGGCTGATGTTTTGGTCACTTTTGAATGTTGGTGGTGCTTTCACACTTTTGGTAGCATGAGACAGACTCTACAACCCACACAAGTGGCTCAGGTAATGCAGCTCATCCAGGATGGCACATCAATGTGAGCTGTGGCAAGGTTTGCTGTGTCTGTCAGCGTAGTGTCCAGAGCCTGGAGGCGCTACCAGGAGACAGGCCAGTACACCAGGAGACGTGGAGGAGGCCGTAGGAAGGCAACAACCCAGCAGCAGGAGCGCTACCTCCGCCTTTGTGCAAGGAGGAACAGGAGGAGCACTGCCAGAGCCCTGCAAAATGACCTCCAGCAGGCCACAAATGTGCATGTGTCTGCACAAACAGTTAGAAACCGACTCCATGAGGATGGCATGAGGGCCCGACATCCACAAATGGGGGTTGGGTTCATAGCCCAACACCGTGCAGGACGCTTGGCATTCGCCAGAGAACACCAGGATTGGCAAATTCGCCACTGGCGCCCTGTGCCTCTTCACAGATGAAAGCAGGTTCACACTGAGCACATGTGACAGACGTGACAGAGTCTGGAGACACCGTGGAGAACGATCTGCTGTCTGCAACATCCTTCAGCATGACTGGTTTGGCATTGGGTCAGTAATGGTATGGGGTGGCATTTCTTTGGAGGGCTCACCAGAGGTAGCCTGACTGCCATTAGGTACCGAGATGAGATCCTCAGACCTCTTGTGAGACCAGATGCTGGTGCAGTTGACCCTGGGTTCCTCCTAATGCAGGACAATGCTAGACCTCATGTGGCTGGAGTGTATCAGCAGTTCCTGCAAGATGAAGACATTGAAGCTATGGACTGGCCCGCCCGTTCTCCAGACCTGAATCCGATTGAGCACATTCGGGACATCATGTCTCGCTCCATCCACCAACGTCACGTTGCACCACAGACTGTCTAGGAGTTGCCTTAGTCCAGGTCTGTGAGGACATCCCTCAAGAGACCATCTGCCGTCTCATCAGGAGCATGCCCAGGCGTTGTAGGGAGGTCATACAGGCACTTGGAGGCCACACACAATACTGAGCGTCATTTTGACTTGTTTTAAGGACATTACATCAAAGTTGGATCAGCCTGTAGTGTTTTCACACTTTAATTTTGTGTGTGACTCCAAATCCAGGCCTCCATTGGTTAATAAATTTGATTTCCATTGATGATTTTTGTGTGATTTTGTTGTCAGCACATTCAACTTTGTACAGAACAAAGTATTCAATGAGAATATTTCATTCATTCAGATCTAGGATCTGTTATTTGAGTGTTCCCTTTATTTGTTTGAGCATATATATATATATATATATATATATATATATATATATATATATATATATATAGCAAATTCAGGTTTAAAGCTGGTATAAAAAAGATAAAATTCAAGGAAAATTGCTGAGCGAGTTGCATTATTTATCGACATCCAGTTTTCATGCTTACCTTGCTGTACAAAGGACCCATACACAAACCACATGGAATTGTAAAGTGTGGTCGAAGATACAGATCCCATGGGCAGCCGTGGTGGGTTGAGCCAGTTGAGCAAGTACACCAGGATGCCAATGAGAAGCACTGTGCCTGCAATGCACGCCCACAGCGACAGATCGAAGGGTGCCAGGCAGGCAAACATGTCCACTGTGCGCTCGGCCTTGCGCAGCAGAACGCCCACAGAATAATCCATGTAGCGTGTGGTGAAGTCTACAACACTCTCCCGCTCAGGCGTGATGGTCAGAGCAGAGAGTCCAACATCAGCTCGCTGCAAGAGCCAGAAAAAAGGAGAAGAGTGTAAGAAAGATTTGTTCAGCCCTATTGTACTGAAAAAGACTAATGCACTGCTTTGAAGCCTTTGCTCAATATTACATTTTTTTTTTTTTTTTTTATCAAAATTTGTATTTATTTTGTCAGATTTTACATCTTAAACAATTCTAGGATAATCTTTTGCTAATGGTTCTCTTTACTCATGAATAAAAAAGCAACACTAAAAAAGAAGTTTCTACCTATACACTTTCACAGGTATCTTCAAGGTACATGAGATATGCTTGCTACAGTGTTGCTAAGTTAAAAAATGAGGCTACCAAAACAAATTCAGGTTTGAAAAATCAAAACATGCTTCATGTTCTGAGCTTAACTTTTTACCAGCCAGTATTGTCTTATCATTTAATATCCAACTGATAAATTATGTATTTTTTATAATCTTTCGTGTCATTAAGTTTGCTGGATCATTTCTTGAACCCAAATGCTGGATTATTGCTGTTGGAACATAAATGAGTTAGGTTTAATTAAACATCAGATCAAAAATTGTGATCCATTTGTTGGGTTAGAGAGGGGACTAAAAACAGCCTCATCATTCTTAACAGAACACTATTTTGAGCATGCTTTTACATTTTGCTTCTAGATGGCATATTTTGTTTACTGATTTTTTCACAAAATATATGCCTCATTTTATACTGTCAGGACATAGTGACAGTTTTAACAATTACGTAAACAATACATTTTTTAAAAGGTTACCTACTACAGCTTTAAGATAACTTTAGCTTTTATGCGCTAAATGGTCCGAACCTAGTGCTAGCTTCTGTATGTTCAACATTCATACTAAATAATTAGTGATAAACTCAATATAGAAAGGTAGCATTAAATATAGGGGTTTGTGTTGAGTATAAATTTGTTACCTAAATTCTCTTATTCCTCAATAATTACCAAAACACTTCAAAATGAGTTTTTAATTAGATATTGGGTGTGTTATGACTGGAATCCTTTATTGAGGAGGACTAGGTGAAAGAGATGAGCAGAAGCAGAGGATATAAGGACTATAAGGACCTGCAGAGGTGTAAGCACAGAAACGCTTTAAACAGACAATTTAGCATATGAACATAGGGTTTGTCATTTACTCCTGCTGTTGACAATGAAACTAAAACTTAACAAAAAAATCAGCTTTAAAAGTAAAATGTTTGTGGGCTGGGCAAAAACTCCATAATTTGCTCGTTTTATTATCTTCACTTGTAGCTGCTACAGCTACAAGTGGTATTTCTTATGTTTATGCTTTTTAATCCCATGTAATTTGATGGATTTCATTATGACATATACCGGTATATAATGTTTGAATATTAAAATGTTTCCATTTCCAGTGATTCAAAAGAACTGGAGACATCTGCTTCAGGATTCAGATTGCAGCTGCAAGGGTCTGCTTTTTTTGGAAATCCACCAATGAAATCTAATCATGACAAAGATGATTATCAACCAAGATAATAATGACTTTAGTTACTTGAAGCAACCGATGTTTAGATATCTAGGTAAATTATATACAGACTTTATAAAAAAAAATTAAGACCCACCGCAGCATCTCCCCACAACTCGTAAAAACTTAAAAGAAACAAAAACATTTATCTACCTCATGCACAAAAATCTGCTAATTTCATACGTGAGTAGCCCGGAAATAAGACAAAATGCTTAGGTTTGCTGAATTAGTCCTTTCTAGTGCATAAACAGAGCATCAGAAGAAAACCCTACAGGATTAATGTTGGTAGAATCAACACAATAGCATCCATTTAAACTGTGTGTGTGAGCATGCATGAAATGCAATGCTGACGCATGTGGTCAGTGCACATACAAACTTACAGAAAGCACTGTGGGTAATAATTATGTAATATAATTAGGTTTTTGAAGAGATAAACACTGCTGACTGATGGGGGAAAACAAAATTATGTGCATGTTGAGTTTATTTACATCTTGTGCTTGCATGTGTGCCCATAAATATGCATTATGCTCAAAGGCTTTCTCTATAAATTTGCAAGGTGAAAGGGAGAAGAGTGTTACAAATTTTCAGCACAAACAAGCTTTCAGGGTCAAGAGAAGGGGAACTCAGTTTCAACATTTGACAAATCTGACACCATAGGAAAATATTATTATTTTTGACAATGGGTAAATCCCATTGGTATGCTTTGTTTTATTCAGTATGTTAGTTTTATTATTGCAAAAGTATGAAACGAAGTTAAGTAAAAGTATTTACTAGAGGTATGGCTGAACTTAATTGTTCATGTTGCTGCAATCATTGTGGATGCAGTTAGAACTGCAAATCTAAATGAAAGTAATTACATCATTGATTTTAAAATTGTTTTTATTACTTAAGTTTGCTTTCTGTCATGATCCACACATATCTGAGTACTGTTTTAGGGCTTTGATGTTCAACTTTTTATATTTTGTGCTTCCAAGTCATATTTTGTCAAGAACTCCTGGATTATGATTTCATAATTTTGTTTTATATTTGGCATTTTGTTGTGTCTTTTTGTCTGTTCCATTGGTTCTTTCAGTTGGTTCATGTCTGTACAGGTTCCCATCCATCCATCCATCCATCCATCCATCCATCCATCCATCCATCCATCCATCCATCCATCCATCCATCCATCCATCCAAGCTTTTGTTAGGCCAAGGAGGTAACTGGACCAGCAGTCAAGCTTTACAGCCACCTGGTGGCTTCCAAAGTGTTTGCTTAAAATAGACGTGTTCTATGCCTGTTGAAAGGATGGAGAATTCAACTGAAATTGTTAATGAAGAATGGAGACTGGAGAAAAATAAATAGTATAATTGCATAGTATAATTGTTGAATTAAATGAATTAAAAGATGCCTAATTTCATCCAAAGATGCAAAACAAATCATTCCCAACATGGGCTGATGCGGATGAACCACCTCCAATTAAAAAATAAAAAACATTTGCGGAGTCGGAAGAAAATTCCACCTTCACTTTAGGCCCGAAGCCAGTTGATGAAGAAATATCAGAATACTTCAGTGCCATCAGGAGTTTCTGCACTGAACAATTTTTTGTACTGCTAAAGTGTGCAAGTTTCATTTTGGGTGTGAGTCCAGTGAGCCATCAGAGATAGCATTTATTGTCTGTGCGTGTATTTTACAAGAAAGCCGCAGTAGCCTGACACCAGAGACTCTCAGCAATACAGTATATGCTGTCTGGAGTAATCTCAAGTAAGACAGATGTCCCAGTTAAATAAAACTGGGATAGCTGTTTTTTTATTTATTTGTATGCCCTGAGCCATTGCTTTGTATTAACGTTGAGCAATTGCAAATTAAGCCTTTTTTTCTCTATGGTTTTATCTGTTTTTGTAATATTGTTTTATGCATTTTCTTATTTATATATTTACTTTCTTACTGCACAATGCAAGCATTTTTGGTTTTGGCCCTATTTTACATGAGAATTTGTGATTCAAACTGAAGAGATTGTTTTGTTGAATTTATAAAAATTTTTCTGCTCTTGTTCAACTCCAATAAAACACTCTGTGGGCATACATGTTTTCAGTCACACAGTGTACCAATTGGTTGGGGCATGCAGGATTGGTTGTGAATCACAAATAAAACAGGAGTGACAGAGAGAATGGGTGGTAATGGTAAGAAATTCATCTAGAGTGGGATTTAAAAGGCTGTCCCGTGCAGGGCCAATGCAGGGCCTTTATGTTTCTACAATAGGTTTATTAACCTGTTTGCCTATTGACCTTCAACCTAATTTTAATCCTCCTTTATAATGACTCAAGAAATGTTTTGCACAAAAAAGGGTGATGGCTACGATGTTTTAAGCAGATGCTTCTTTAAACAAAATTTGAAGTGGATCCACACCTGAGTACAGCAGATGTGGAAATCTGAAATTCTAGATGTCCTTTTATTGATCAGGAAGGGATTAATGAAACTGTTCTGTTGTTTATAACTATTATGATAAATTAGCATTTAGGAATAACAATAATTAAGAGATCTTCTTTGCAAAATAGATTCCATAAATTTATAAAGTAAAATACATTTCATTCTAATTTAGCAATAAAGCAAGAAGCCATTTTCCTAAAATTTTGTTAAACAAAAAACATGACAGAAAACCTCTCAACGTTACTGTCCTCAGGAGGGCTGTCACTGTATTACTCAGCAATTTGTCTTTGTATTTCTGTAACTCAAGTTCCATTTTTTAGTTAAGAAGTTCAAGTGTCTGCCAATAGTTATGAATCAAATGCTCCAAGGTCCTTAAGGGTAGTCAAATTATTTAAAAGATGTCGTGCTTTCAATAGTGTGCCACATCAAAGATTTTTTGAGGTCAGGTCTATTTTGTTTCACACAGTGACTACTTGCTGCAACAGTTTGTGACTGCCAGTCAGGAAGTCGGTCTCTTAATTAAAAATGATTTTTATATTTAAAGATTTCCTCTTGAAGCAACATGATTTCAAGGGGACATGTAATTATGGATTCACCTAAGAAATGAGACAATGAGGATTGCTTGTATGTAATGTTTTCCACCTGGACTTTTTTGGAGTGTGGAACCCACTAGTGTATGAAGGGATATAATGTGTAACGGCTGTTGCATGGAGTTTAATAAACGTTATCTCTGAGCAGGGGAATGGTCAGTTGTTCAGTTTGTATAGTCAAGAGGAATAACCAGCTGAAACATAGAGGGTTGGTCCCATGAAGCAAGTCCAGCAAGGAACATTCATCTGATGGCAGGAACTCTCCTACAGACACTCTTGAATATTTGAGAGCCTTATAAGGGTATTCAAAGCCCTTTAACGTTTCAGATTTTATTACAATGCAATCAAAAACTGGAAAGTATTTTAATGGTGGCCTTTGCAATCACCATTAAACTGTGCAAATTCAGTAGAAACAACTTGCAGCTGTAATTGCAAAGGAAGTTCCTCTACAAACTATACATGCCACTTTTTAGATTTTAAGATGCACACCATACATCATTTTCCTTTAATTTTATTATTATTCGCACATTTGTGTAAGTCAATCACAATAACTGGCATAATAGAAAGCTCCGAATAAAATAATTGGAGGTTTGTGGTTGTTACATCATAAAATGAGAAACTGTTTAAGGGATATGAGCATATGTGCTGTGTATTTGGAAATTATACAATTCTCAAACTGCCCTTTTTTTGCAAACTGCGTGTTTCTGTATAAACATTAAAACATGTTTATTTTATTAAGATTTTCTCCTCACCTTAAAAACCAGTTCTCCCATTAGTCCATTCCACTGGCCGTCAGGCTGCAAGCTGCCATATTTGTGGTCTGGAGCCACATAGATCTCATACTTGAAGCCCAGGTAGTTGGACAGGGCATCCAGGACATCAATTGAAAAGCCTTGGTACTTCTTCGGTTTTCCAAGCACATTCTCTGACACCATCACAAATGGCTCCTCCTGGAAAGCAACAATCAACAAATTAGTAAGTAAGTAAATCAAGGACCCAATAAGCATACTAACCATTACTCAAATCTATGTTCTCAACAACAAAGACTCACGTTGAAAACATGGTGTGAGAGACTTAGTACCTAAAAATGTTAAAATGACTAAAATGAAGATGTGAACATTAATAATGCCTGTTTTAGGACCAGTGCTTATTGTTCCTGTAAGCACACTGTTTAGCAATTTGTTTAAATTCTAGTCTATTTAACATGTTAAATGAAATTACAAATGAAATGTAAACAAACGTTTTACCGATTAAACTAAAAGATCTATGTGAAAATCTAGAACATGATTTGTTTTATTTTCAAACTACTATATTAATGTACAGTTCAATGGATTGAGTTTTTCCACTACTGTTCTTTTTCTTTAATACATCACAGTTGATGAGTGAAATGTTGAATGCCTATACAGTGTGTCCTGAGATTTATGAGAGCCTGAATGTTATTGACTGAATATCAACTGCACACATACACAAACACACCCTCACACACACATACATGCATGGGCGTAAGATAGCCCAGATATTCACTCGGTGGTTTCTAATCCTCGCTTGTTGTGGCAGTTCAATAAGCTATTAGGGAATGAGTGGACATGCATGCCAAATCTCTTTCTCGCCAAAAGTATCCATCCATCAATGTAGGAACACCCCTCAACACACACAACTGTAGCCACCGAGTAACCTCAAAGGTGCCATAGAATGCTTGCTTTGAGTTCAAAGCATAAAATGAATGTTGACGGCATGAAAAAGATTCAATAATGCTAATTAATAACTAGGACAACTAACTAAATAAAAATAAATACCCAAAAGAAATTGCCCTAGAATTCACATTGTAAAACTAAAAGGGGTTTCATATTGATTTTTGTTTTTACAATACAGCAAAAGGTTTAAGACTTTTATGAACAAAATAGTTTAATATTATTTTTTGAATCAAAGTTAGATAATTATATACAGACATGTTAACTAAACACTCAAAAAATCACTACAACATACATTATAGGATACATGTTTGGAAGATAGGATAAATATGTACAAAAAGATAAGAGTTTTAATAGTGTACCTTGCAACAAAATAAACATTGTTATTGTAAGGTCATTTATCAAAATGCATTTTTACTGTAATTAATGGCTTTTGCTTGCAACAACAGGCTGATTTATGTTTTAAGTAATATTTTACCAACATGTTTTTGGGAGCTGGAAGTAATATTACTATTTTGGAGTGGCTCAGCTAGAGCCCCAACTTCAGTCTGATTGAGAATCTGTCGAGGGAGCTCAAGGTTAGGGTGATGACAAGGAGGCCTTCCAACACTACAGACTTGGAGCTCATAGCCAAAGATACATCACAGAAAAAGCAGCACAAACATCCCAAAAGGTGGTCAGCAATTATAAGAAAGGTTTGGCTGTTCCACTGATTATTAAGAAATGTATTCATCATTTTCAACATAGCATTTTTTAACAAAACCTATTAAAACAGATATCCTTATTAAACTTATACTTATAGTTTTCTATTTTTTTATATTTTGAGAAAGCCTCATTCAACTTTTTGGTTGAATGAAAATAATTTTAAATATAAAGCTGCTTGGGGTATGAATAATCTTGGGCTTAACTGTCTATGATATGCCAAGTGGAATTTTTTTTATCCTTTTGCACTAAAGATGTAAGTCCTGCAAATCATATAAACCCTAAAACTAAATACTTCTATTCTTTTATTAGCATTTACTTAGCAGTGGTCTGGTAATGTCAGTGTATATCAAAAGGTAAATTGTTATTGCGGTAACATACTGGTTTTTAAGGAATGCATTATGAACAGAAACTTGCTTCCAAACACTTCTGCCTGTTTGCATCCACATCTCAGCATGTAAGACACAACACTTGGATAAAAAAGCAATGTAAATAAAACCAAACTGCACATTGAAAACAAAGGTTTTGGCACTGGGGGAAATTATGCATGAAAGCACCTGGTGCACTCCAGAGACAACCCATAGTTTTAGTTAGTCTTTCTTTCTTTAGTAATATTGAATGTTGCCAAGTTTTCAGGTTTGCTTTAACAATAGCCGACATTTCTTTCTCCTCTTTTTACCTCATAAACAACAACAGAGACTTGTCAAACAGCTGACAAGATGAATGCACCTGCTGCAGCACCTTCCATGTATATTGTTTGTTTTTTTTTAAGTCAAGGACTGTGGAATCAGTCATTCTTTTCTGCAACAATCAAGCAAAACAAATTTTCAAAGAAACAATCATGCAGCTCCACCAAACGTGTATAGTGCTTAGCTAAAGTATTTATACTACTACACATATCATTAAAGTGCAAACACAAATGTTTTACCGTTTGGATTACCCACAATAAGTCACAATGATATTTTTTTTTTCGTTGGGGCAGGGTATCATACTTAATTGGGCTGAATAAAGAAGGTATGACACATAGTTTTATATTTTTATAAAATTTAAGAACAAAAATTGATCCCTTTCCATTCACGTCACAATGATGAACTGCTGGGTAGGGCTGGGCGATAAACCAAAAATGTATAAACACTGAAATGTTCGACAATAACCGACTACATGTTGCCCATGTCAGTAACTTCGGTATTTTAAAAAATGAAATGAAAAGTAGTTTTTGTCGGCTATGCTCGTGTCTCTTTAAGATGCTACGCTATGTGTACAGTCTGTAATCACGTGACTCCACCACATTGAGTCTGCGGCAAGAAGTGAAAGAGATGGTGACGTTGAGAAAATGGAGAAAATTTCAGATAGTGAAGCGGCGGTAGAGCTGGTCAAGGGGGGAGAGGAGCACTTCATTCCCAAAGAAAGTGGGTTCAGCAAGGACGATGTTGAACAAAAGACTATGGCGACAAGGTCTGGCTCGGGGAGTGGGGGGTTTGCGGTGGAGAGGGTACAGCTGGTAGTGTTACCATTCATTTATCGTTACCGAGATGAACTGCTCAATATAACATGATATTCATTTTAGGCCATATTGCCCAGCCCTATTGCTGGATGCTGGTCTATCACATACAGCTATAATGAAATAGATTGTAGTTTATGATTGTAAAGTGACAAAATGCAAAAAAGTCCAAAGGTCAAACTGTTAAGGCTACAGCAGCAGAAAACCACACCTGATGCCATTCCTGTCAGCTAGAAAGACAAAACTGAGAAAGACAAAACTGAGGCTAGAATTAGGCTCACCCGGATTGGACACTAACAGTAAAAATGTTGCTTGATTTCAGCAGAAACATTTAGATGGTAGAATCAGAAATTATGACTAAACAATCTTAAAGCATTGTTCGTTCTGAATCAACAGTTTAGGCTCCTGCTGGTGGCTGGATGGTGTGAGGGAAATTTTCTTGGCATAGAAAGAGCCAGCATAGCATAGTATAAACGCCACATCTTACCCAAGTACTGTCATTGACCATGTCCATCTTATGACCACTCAGTGCCTTCCAACATAATACTGTGCCATGTCTCAGAGCTTAGATGTAAACCCTGAGCACCTCAACAGATAAAATAATTGAAACATTTTCCTAGCTCACTGTTTGGTTGAATTTCAACTAATGCTCACTCAGTGGGTTTTCACACCAATGCTTGTGACAATAATCTCATTCTCTCCTCTTTCTTTGTTTATAGTTATTTCTATAGCTACTTACCAACTGCAATATAAAAAATATGCTATCTTTACATACTGTCTCCAACTTCCTCTAAAAGCATGTTATTAAAATCTGATGGGACATAGCTATGCTACTATATTTATCAACGTTCTGTAATTCCGTTCTTCCATATCTGTTTATCTCTGCCTGATATGCTTCCCATCACAAATTTCCATCCATCTTCATCACTGTCCTCTGCACTAATTAATTTGGCACAGGTTCTTTTTGTCTCCTCTTGAACAGAAGTACCACATGTAGTTTCAGTGCTGGTTCTGTGCTTCTGGAGGACAGGACAGAAGAACAGAACTGCAATTTCCGACAAAAACAAAGTAATGGCATTTCAAAAGCCCACGGAGGGGATTCTGGGACTGACAGTTTAGTGGTGATTTTACAAAATGCTGAACATTTTCAAAACACCTTGGCTTACTCTGCCAAATTCATTTTAAAACACATTTTGAAAAACAAATTCTGGCAGTCTCTGCATAAGAGTAGATTTTATATTTTGTTAGAGAAAATAAAATTTCTTTCCGTCGTTCTTTCCGAAAGATTAAAAATATGATTCCAAAAACAAAAGGAAAGCAGTCTGAGTTGGGACTCAAAAACAAACTCTTCAAGGCTTTTTGTTGCTCAGTATGTGTTGCCAAAGACTTTAATCTCCAGTATCTCAGCAAGAAATCAAAGGCTTTTAGAAAGTGAACATGACTAATAGAACCGCGCATGTTCATATAGAATGGAGAAAGAAGATTTATGGGAGTCAGTGTCTGCTTAAAAACACATACACTGAAATAAACAATAGTGACATAAAACAGTGCACAGTGACATAAAAAAGGGCTTTAAAACCAGGACAGGAAATTATAGTGGTTGTACTGCGGTGTAGTAGTTTTTGTTCCAAGAGTACCAAAGATTCGAAATTGATTTTGAGAAAATTACAAATAGATATCAAAATAATGTTGTTCTCCAACTAGTTGTGGAATAAGGGGTTATTTAAGGTAAGGTAAGGTAAGGTAACGTAAGTTTATTTATATAGTGCTTTTCAGCAACGAGACACTCAAAGCGCTGTTTAAGACAATAAGTTTAGGCTGGGTTCTAAAGATTGTTTTTATTGTGCATAAACAAAATAGATAACATTTTTTGTCGGTTTATAACAGCAACAGTACACATGCATGTATATAGTCTTAATAGAATAAACTTAGATTAGCACTGTGATAAATAAGGGTTACTGGTTTACCACCTTTCAGAAAGAAGCCCTTTAAAACATCTCACTACTTCTACAGGGGTTGGACAATGAAACTGAAACACCTGGTTTTAGACCACAATAATTTATTAGTATGGTGTAGGGCCTCCTTTTGCGGCCAATACAGCATCAATTCGTCTTGGGAATGACATATACAAGTCCTGCACAGTGGTCAGAGGGATTTTAAGCCATTCGTCTTGCAGGATAGTGGCCAGGTGACTACGTGATACTGGTGGAGGAAAACGTTTCCTGACTCGCTCCACCAAAACACCCCAAAGTGGCTCAATAATATTTAGATCTGGTGACTGTGCAGGCCATGGGAGATGTTCAACTTCACTTTCATGTTCATCAAACCAATCTTTCACCAGTCTTGCTGTGTGTATTGGTGCATTGTCATCCTGATACATGGCAATGCCTTCAGGATACAATGTTTGAACCATTGGATGCACATGATCCTCAAGAATGGTTCGGTAGTCCTTAGCAGTGACGTGCCCATCTAGTACAAGTATTGGGCCAACCGAATGGCATGATATGGCAGCCCAAACCATCACTGATCCACACCCATGCTTCACTCTGGGCATGCAACAGTCTGGGTGGTACGCTTCTTTGGGGCTTCTCCACACCGTAATTTTCCCGGATGTGGGGAAAACAGTAAAGGTGGACTCATCAGAGAACAATACATGATTCACATTGTCCACAGCCCAAGATTTGCGCTCCTTGCACCATTGAAACTGACGTTTGGCATTGACATGATTGAACAAAGGTTTGGCTATAGCAGCCCGGCCGTGTATATTGACCCTGTGGAGCTCCCGACGGACAGTTCTGGTGGAAACAGGAGAGTTGAGGTGCACATTTAATTCTGCCGTGATTTGGGCTGCCGTGGTTTTATGTTTTTTGGATACAATCCGGGTTAGCACCCGGACATCTCTTTCAGACAGCTTCCTCTTGCATCCACAGTTAATCCTGTTGGATGTTGTTCGTCCTTCTTGGTGGTATGCTGACATTAGCCTGGATACCGTGGCTCTTGATACATCACAAAGACTTGCTGTCTTGGTCACAGATGCACCAGCAAGACGTGCACCAACAATTGGTCCTCTTTTGAACTCTGCTATGTCACCCATAATGTTGTGTGCATTTCAATATTTTGAGCAAAACTGTGCTCTTACCCTGCTAATTGAACATTCACACTCTGCTCTTACTGGTCCAATGTGCAATCAATGAAGACTGTCTACCAGGCTGGTCCAATTTAGCCATGAAACCTCCCACACTAAAATTACAGGTGTTTCAATTTCATTGTCCAACCCCTGTATCTCCTCATAAAAAATAATCAGCAAGTATGCATTACAAAAGATGCTTACGACAAAAAACAAAGACAGTTTGTTCTGTTTTTTATTCTGACGACATTTCAATATAGCTAATTGTATAAAAAAAAAAAATAGAAGCAACATTTTTATTCATTTTTGATCATTATGTTCAACCATGACAATGGTTTAGGTTGTATGAAAAACATATCTGCTTTGTCTGACCTAGAGTTGCGATCATTCATCCAGTTCATAAAATAAGATTATACAAAATTTGGCTTTAAAAAAAAGTCAACCAATTCTTTGGAAAAACAAAATAGCTTTATGAAATAAAAAGTAAATGGTAAACTGTTTTTTAAAGAATCTGTAATAAGTGAAAATCATTATATGTAGGCCTATTTTGTTTTATTTTATTTTTTTATGCGTCCTATCAGCTGTGTTTTAGGCAGGTGTGAAAAAATGCAGTAAACAAAGAATGCTTCCAGAAATATAAATGATTGTTTATTTTTATCAATTTACAAAATGCTAAGTGAGTGAACCCAAACTTACAGCCAAATTGATTAAGAACTATCTTCAGCGTAAAGAACAAGATCAGAGCCCTGATCTCAACATCATGGAGTGTGTTCTCGCCAGCGAAGGTTTTCACCAACGCATTTCAGCGTAGTGGGCTGCTACACTGAAAATTGTCACCACTACGCTGACATTTAGACCGGTAAGCAAATTTTTTATGAGATATAATCATGTCAGTTTTGAAGGGTGGGTATAAACGGCATCATATCATGATGGGCCTGCAGAAGAAAATCACTCTCAGTTTAGGGGGCCCTTAAGCCCACAAATGCACCGAAGGTCCATGGCCCTGGCACCTGCCCAAAGCCCCAGCAACATACCCAGCAGGACCCAAGCCCCCCAGGCCCAGCATGGACCCCATCCCGGGGGCAACATGCACCAGGAACCCCGAGTCCACCTCAAAGAGCAGCACGGTCACCAGGCCAGTAACCGATGTCTGCCGCCACAGGCCCCCCAAGGCATTGCAGGCAGCCACCAAATGTCACCCCCACCTGCCACCAAAGCTTCACCCCAGTGGGGGCCACAGCCCCTGGCAACAGACCCCCCAGTTACCCCCCCCCCCCGAGGCCTTTTTAAATTTAGTACCACATATGATCAAATGTAAAAATTGTTGATTAAAAGACAGTTAAACAGCACTTTAGTTTAGCACAGACAAGAAGAGGGTACAAACTTCAGTCATTAGCAACTAACAGTCACTCGCAGAGCTCTCACAAATTAGGCCCAAGCATCTAAGTGCTACTGTAATCGCTATGTTTTTATTATTCATCGTCAAATGAATTGCCTTTTCGAGGCTTTAACCTATTCCAAAAGTCAGCAAAATTTGCACACGCATCAGTCCTGGTGTAAAATTACGTATTTTGGGTGTTTCGCCGAAGTCGCAATAAAAATGGCTCAGCAGCGCCCCCAAGACATTTTCAAAACAGCCTCTGCATTGACCTTACTTTGTGTAGAGTTATGAAATTTGGTTGACCTGTCGGTCTCCCCAAGACCTACCTAAAACTCTCCTTCACCCACATCCTACAATGAACAGGAAGTCGGTCATCTTGGATTGGTTTCTATTTTGACCCTATTTTTATTGTTTATAGCCTCCATATTTGATCGAACTTCTCCTAGAGATTTTGAGCAATTGGCTTGCAATTTGATCAATTTGATTAGAAGACATGACATGACAATTTTAGATCATGGGATCTAAAATTGTCAAAATCGTGAGATTGTGAGCATGGTGAAGGGGTGGAGCCAGGCTTCAAAGTTTAATGACTGGCCAAAACGAAGAAATTGTTATAGCTTCTACAAGGAAAGTTGCAGAGACACGAAACCTTCTGGTATTGATCCACATCTGGCTCTGAACAATATTCAATGGTCAAATCCTGACATCATCTAAGCCCCGCCCCCTGAGAACAGGAAGGGTAACGTTTTACTGTGGAAGGTCCAGAGTTGACCCTCCTTACCTAATTAACACGAAAAAGTGTCCAATGACAAATAACAAGATGGTCTAAGTTGGTCTCCAGTACTAAGAGGTTTGGCTGGAGGGTGTGGCAGTGGCGGCGTGGTGAAGTCCGATGTCACACCATGGCCTTATGTTTGCTTTTGATTTCCATATGTTTCAGCCAATCGGTAACAAATTCCATAGCACTGATATTAGTCCAGCCCACTAAAGATATCCAGTGAAATAACTGGTGGGCGTGGCCTAATTGCTCCACAGTGCCCTCTAGAAGCACTTAAACAACCAGCCTAAAGGCATGCTTTGTCCGAGGCTTATGAAATTGGGTACACATGTGTAACTTCTCAGGAGCTACAAAAAAGTATCTTGGACCCATTGTGCAAACCCCAGAAAACCCCATTTTTTCTCGTTTACACACATCGAATCTGACCAAACTCCTCCTATAGCTTTTGACTTAAAGACTTAAAAATCACACAATATACTCTCAAGGCATTGGGGATCAAAAGTTATCAAAAGCTTTTTGCTTGTGGGCATGGCCAAGCTTGAAAATCTGACTCCTCGCCATGAAACACAAATCTGTTTCCTACAAGGAAAGTTACAGAGACATGAAACCTTCTGGGATTTATCCATATGAGGCCCTGAACAATATTTAATGGTTAAAAGCTGACATCATTGAAGCCCCGCCCCCTGAGAACAGGAAGTGTCATGTTTCACTTAGTGTAGTTCATATTTCATCCCCTTCACCTAATCAACATGAAACTTTCCCCAGAAAACGTATAATAAGAACTGTGTTTTCACCACAGATGAAGAGTAGAAAAAAGAAAATAAAAGTACACCAACAAAAGGAGAATACCTCTAAATTGCTAAATTGGCTAAATTGAAAACAGTTATGGTCAAGGAGTAGTATTTAAATATTAATAATTGTTCCTGACTAAATGTGCTCAAATAAACACATTCCCATTCCTTTTTGAAACACATTCATAACAAGGTTGCTTTGAGTTTGCAGCTGTGACATGTTTTGGTCACATTTGTGAATGGGGTCATTCCACTGAGCACTGAGAAGGACCCCATAAATAATTACCAAGACAGAGCACTTTTTCTATTAAATACTGATTTATTATTACAAAGCTAGATAATCAATAGGACTGATTTAAAGTCAGCAGCTCTAATAGGGCTATGATCTACTTAGCGATTAACTGATCAATAACTGTTTAACATTGCGATGATCAAAAGACTGAAGCTGTTTTTCTATGAGTCTGCTTTCCTGTGTGTATAAAAACAAGCTACCACCAGTTTTCATCTGTGTTTTACCACAATAAACAAATATTGATGATTCAACTTGTGCCTCACAGTGATATGGGAGAAAAAATAAATTCAGGGGCAAAACAGAAAAATCTATTTCATGAATCATATAAGAAAAGTGTATTTTACACATATACACACACATAAAATCAGCACACAGCCTCCAACCATTCACAGACGAAAACAGCTCAGTACATATAAGCAGGACCCAGGATATTTCACATGGCTTCTGCCTTAAAACACACACACACACACAGACACATCCGTGTTTTACTAGCTCTATGAGGACTTTTCGGTTTTAGTGCCTAACCCTGACCCTAACCCTAACCCTAACAATAACTCAATTCATACCCTAGTTCTAAACCTAACCCCTGTCCCAAGAACGGAATTTGAAAAAGTGAGGACCAGGAAAATGTCCTCACTTTGTCAAAATGTCCTCACTTTGCGATAAAAATACGAAAAATGCTTCTCACTCAGCAACAAGTACAAGAACACACACACACGCACACACATTTACTCAACCTGAGCGGCAAAGCATGAAGGCTGGAAGTGTAACTGAGAATTTAAATGTGCACAAACAGTCCACCTATTTGCCATCACTAGATACACTAGATATAGCAATTGACTGAGCTTAACTGTGACTAATTCTATGTGCTCTCTTTCAGACTCTAACGTTGCAAACTGGCTCAAAGTTTATCTGTTCTTTCTTTCTAGATGAAATGACTAAAGGAGCTACATTCACTAACATTTAGTTTTCCTTCCCATAGAAAGTACTCCTGGATCAGTGCTTCTTTGTTCTTTTTGTGTCTCTGCTCTGTTCTCTCTAACCTCCAGTCGGTCGTGGCAGATTGCCGCTCACACTGAGCCTGGTTCTGCTGGAGGTTTCTTCCTGTTAAAAGGGAGTTTTTCCTCTCCACTGTTGCTACATACATGCTCAGTATGAGGGATTGCTGCAAAGTCAACGCCAGTAACTGTCCACTGTCTCTACATGCTCATCCAGGAGGAGTAAATGCTACAAGTCTCTGACTCGATGCAATCTGCTGGGTTTCCTTAGATAGAAAATCTTTGTATCCAATTTGAATGAATAACTGAATTTGACTGCACTGTTTAATGGTTAGGATTAATTGGAATGTATGTACCTGACTTTTGTGAAGTGCCTTGAGACAACATGTGTTGTGAATTGGTGCTATATAAATAAACTGAATTGAATTGAAACTAGATACCATCACCTTACTCTAGAGATGGAAAAGCACCAAGGGTTGACACTCAAATAACACAATCCATATCCTTTCTCCCTTTAAGGAAGATGACAATAAACTACAGAGGGAAAAAGGGATAGCCACAAAGATGTCTGGTATCCATTTTTCCAGTCTCTGACTTCAAAGACAGGATATGAAGAATTCACAACAGTAAAACCTTAAAGCACTCATAGGATGTAATCAAATCGATCCTGCAGGCAAGACAGAAAGAGCTGATAAGGAGGAGCTCCAACATCGTCAAGACTCCAATAGTCTTGGTAACTTTGCTGTCGAAACATGGGGCTATACAATATAATGAAGAAGTATTAATAGACTGTCATCTCACTGTATCTGTATTTCACCTTTCTTTGATTCCTCTTTTCTTCTTTTAACAATCTCTTTTTCTTTCATTTTCATATTCTTACATAAGCTCTTAACATGCCTCTTGCTGGATCTCTGCAGAGATAGAGGTGGATGGAGAGAGAGCTACAGTACAACTATAGAATAACACAGTGGTGTACAAATTGTAATGTCTAACATGACAGCATGGGTCAAAATAGGCCATTTTCATTCTTTCGAGTGAGAAATGTGTCTTCTAATAGATGAAACCGATCTTGTACTTGTGTATCTGTGTGTGTGTGTGTGTGTGTGTGTGTGTGTGTGTGTGTGTGTGTGTGTGTGTGTGTGTGCGTGTGTGTATGGGAGCCCAATTTAAAAAAAGGACACACTCGTCACCTACTCACCAGAACAGTGACGACTCTTAGCACAACTCCCCTCATGTTGTTTTCCAACTTCCTGTCAGTCAGAGTACCATTCAGTCCATGAACTGGGTCCCATGTGGCGAGCTGCAATGTACCCACAAAAAAAGGAAGATGTTAAAAACATGAACATAATTTAGTTTTTGATTTACATGTACTGTATTTCCAATACCATTTCACTTCCAAATGCAGGTTTTTCACAGTCCCAGCATACAGCACAGTAGATTGTTTTAAGTAGTAAAACATGATGATATGTGCATTCTGGGCCCTTAAAATCATGATTATGCATAAAAATGCTCAACCCTTTAGAGCTAAGCGCAAGGTGAAAATAGAGTTTGGGGAAATCTTTCTCCTCAGCTTGGTAAACTGTGACTCCAGCTTTGCAATCTGTTCCTTTAGTTCGGTAAATCCTGAACTTACTATGTCCACAGGTGATGAGTAGCGCTTTGTCATGCAGGTGAGGGAGTACATCCGAAGGCTATGCAGAAGTAAACACAATCTGATAACTGAAATGGCGGTTTAGAGACAATCTACAAACTGCAATCGTTGTCTCTGATTTTCGTTGGTGTCAATAGTTTTGTGTAAAAAACACAAAACTATTGACACAAAAAATAAAATAAAATAAAATTGGAAAAATTGTACATCTGTATAAGGTTTTTTTCTTCCCATTGCTAATAAGCACTTGTCAAACCTCATTAATATTAATATCTGTTTTATTGAAGGATATCCCTAAAAGGCTTGCCATCTTTTTAATCATTGTAGTAACTTTGAGATTCAATAGGTATTTCTACATGTTAAGCAGTCAACAGCCAGGAGGTGAGGTATACCCTGGACAGATTAGTAGTTCATTGCAGGGCCAAGAAAAAATATTTTTTCTAAAACATATTCATACAGATGGTAACCTTTTTAAAAACGTTTTAACTTTACATACCCATGCAATGTTGTTTTTTTGTGCTCTTTAACAGAATGATCTCCAACAGCAATACTATGTGTACATAGTTTTCTTAACATTGCAGTAGGGAGTTCTGAAAAAAACCTTACAGGTCCCTCTTCCTTGCTCTCTGCTGTGCTACAGCCCTCCCTCCACAGTGGAACCTGCCATGAATGCACAAGCTAGTAGGAGGGCCACCGATGATGGCAGATAAACAGCTATGGCACATTCATTGGTAAGGATGAAACAATATGCTTTACATCGACTTTGGCCTGCGTATACTTTGACTACAAACATGGTCCTCAAATCTTTAGCACAGCGCCATTAGCAGAGCTGCAGCAAAGTGGGAATTTTGAGCTAGTACAACAGTTTTGCTGTGCGGAGGTGTGAGCAGCGAATACGTGAGTGTGATTGACACTGCTAAGACATTCCTCCTTGCTCTGATGTCCTGACAGTAGAATACTGATTGACTGCCAGTTTTAATAAATATGTAAAAAATTAATTTTTACAAAAGTTACATACTGCAACTTTAACTGAGAAAATGGCTTGGAAACCTGCAATAAAGTTACAAATCTGTGCACACCTATAGTAACTAAACTGTTTGTGCTTCAACAGCTGACATGTAAAAGGCTGCATACAAATCGCAAGTACTTCATAACAAATATGCTTTTTAAGTCTTTTGTGTCTGAAGACAAAAATTACTCAAGATCTTTGCATTATAAACAACAAATGCACCTTTCCTACACACTGCAAATGTCAGAAACACAATTTTTCTTCCATAACATTTCTTCCAAGAACATTGAAGAAATATTTAAATGCACAGGTTAGTGATCTTGGGGTCATCCATTTGGGCCAACTGGGCTGCCCAGCTGAACATGCGCAGCTCAGCCTGTGTTGCAGTGATGGACATCGAAGCTGATGTCATCAGAGCTATAAAAGCTGAAGAAACAAACTTTCATCACGCCATTTCCAGCGTGACGATGCACATATATGGAGAGACAAAAGCTCGCAGGCAAACTTTTTCTCCACATGGCTATTCCTGGAGATTTTATTTGCAAGGAGATGAGATTTCCTCCTTGTTGATTCAGTCAGCAAATGGTTCTTCAAATTTTTCCCGTTTTGGACAGATGAGAAGTTTACCATTTCTTTTAGTTGATCACAGACGTGTGATTCCTTCCCCCCCCGTTTTTCTTCAGATCTGACCCATCCTCAACCGGTGGAGTGCAGAAACCGACGTCAAAGAAATTTGTTTTTTTTTTTATATTAAATTGGATAGTTGAATTTAGAGGTTTGGGCAGGGTGAGGCATAGTTAAGATGATTTAGAATCACCAGTAGTTAATCCAAGGTATCAAATTGTTGCATGCAATACTGATTGAAGTATTTTATGCTGAGCTGTTTTGATTTGCTGTGCAAGGTGCATGTTCATGTTTTTGTCCGGCTGATCCCAAATTAGCCAGGAGTTAGAAGTTGGACTTTTAAAGTTTTTCCATTCAAAGCAACTGCGGTCTGGGCCTCGTGGCCTAACCACTCCTTTGTCCCAGTTTTATTACTGGAGTTTTTCCGTTGAGTTCCCATCTCAGTCTCATGAATCCTTGTTTGAGAATTGGGGCAATCAGCTGCTTGTGGCTAAGGGCGCAGCCCACCGTCTACAAGCTGATCACCAAAATTGAGACATCCGCACACCAGGAGGTAGTTAATCCAAATTGCACATTTTGTCTATAAACTGCTGGTTTGATCTTAATAGACACTCAATGCGCATATATTTTCTTTTATTGTTATTATTAGGTAGTCATTTTTACTTCCTTCTGTAGCATAGTGCATATTTAGTTAGGTGAAGATTTTTGGACCAGAATAGTAAATGTATTGCTATATGGTCAATAAATGTTCACATATATAAAGAGAAGTGTTTGTGTTTATTTTGTGCAAGAGTAATTTATCTGTCAAAACAAGGTCAAAGTTCCCCCACCGATTCGTGAAGCAGCTGATTAAACAGTGACATTTAGCATGATTTTGGTTAATAATTATCAATTATTAATGAGAATTCACTAATTGTAATTATTAAATGCTTTGAGGCCATAATCACCACACCAAAGTGCAGCTCTGATTTCTATTCGTAAGCAATGATTGTTGGTTAAGAAATTATTTTTCTGAATTATGATTTTTTTATTATAATTTTTGATAAATATTAATTAACCAAGAATCATAATCCTTACATGCGAAACCAAGATAAATATTTTAACACCTTGACAAAAAGTGTAATCTGAAAAGCCAAGTAATTCCCCTTTAAGAAACATTATTGGTAATCAGATATAGGCAGTAAAAAATTAGGATTTTCTGAAATTCAAAAGGTGCTGCAAGGTTCTTATCCAGACCTCTATGTCTATCAAATTGCATCATAAACGTCCAGTCTTTTCCCCAGGACCACATTATATAATCTCTGTACTGCATTATGCTTTCAATAAAATATTATTTTTAGCTTCAAAGATCAAAGTAGGTTGGCTTCCCTGTGGACAGAGAGCCAGTAGGAAAGAAATAAGTGATTTAGGTACATAAACACACTGGAATGCACACACAGAATGAAACAGCATGGTTTCGGCTTAAAACATACACACAAAAACTGGGAGAGGGAAATGCCGCATAATCCATTTTTCAAAATGCTAAAGTTACTGTTGGTTGTAAGATTTAAGTAATCTCTTATCAATTCACTTGTGGTCCGTATACTTGTGGTAATACTTATCTGAACTGGTTTCTTTTTTATGAAGCTTTATTTAGTTAATATTGTATTGCATATGTGAAGCATTTCTCCTTAAGAAAATCAAAATTTTTTAAATAATCATCTATCTATCTATCTATCTATCTATCTATCTATCTATCTATCTATCTATCTATCTATCTATCTATCTATCATCTATCTATCTATCTATCTATCTATCTATCTATCTATCTATCTATCTATCTATCTATCTATCTATCTATCTATCTATCTATCTATCTATCTATCTATCTATCTATCTATCTATCTATCTATCTATCTATCTATCTATCTATCTATCTATCTATCTATCTATCTATCTATCTATCTATCTATCATGTGCAAAAATAAAGTTCATCTGTGTGTAATTTCAACTCTGTATACATACAGAGGAGTGTTTGGGGTGGCAGAGAGTAAATACAGTCCATTCCACACTTTTCAGATTTGTCTTTGAAAAAAAAAAAAAGTTTGAAAAAGCATTTAATCATACTCTCTCACTATCCAAAAATGCACCACTTTGTGTTAGTCTTTGACATAAAAACCTAATAAATATGTGATAGTTATATGACAAAAAGTAACAAAAATTGAGTATGAATATGTTTGCATGGCACTGTGGGTTCTCTCAACCACATTAAAACTGCCATTACTATTTAGGAATGCAAAAGTTGATTTGTTTGACAGTTTTGATTCTGCTAAGACTTTCTCATGCCTTGTAGTGTCATATTACATCTGGAAATATTACATCTTTATCATTTCCTATCACAGAAAGAGACCTCAAACAACTCACAGAATATGTGTAAACAATATCTACTATATAGCCAAAATTACATGCAGTCCTTATCTAATTCTTTTTATAACACTGTTTTCATATAGTAACATTTAATGGCATACAATTGGTTTACCAGAATTTATCTATATGCATACATAATGTAAAATACATTACATGTTATCTTTGTTTCAGCCTGGAGGTGGCGATGAGGGGCTGGCAAGATAGCCTAACTTTTAGCCCATTTTACAACATGGCAGATATTTTGTAATCTTCTATCTGGTGCTGGGCCAACTTACATTTAATTTGAATGCAGAAGAAAAATATTTTCCTGAACACAATCCCAGTGTCACTGTGTCCCTCAATCATTTTGTATAAATGTGAGCATATGCCCTGATCTTCATGGATATGTTGTGTGACACAGTCCAGTCATATTTGTATGTCTGTATCTGATTCTGAAAACTTATAAATTTGGAAAAGCAGGTTATCATGCAGGGCTAAACAGATAACAAGAAGCAATACAGTGAAAAAACACATAAGACACAAAAAGAGGCATACAAAAGAATGGAAGCTGGGTCATAAAGTAACCTCTTAAGCTTTAATCCCCAGTACAGAGGGAATAATTTTTTTTTTTTCCACTTTCATTAGTGTAAGTTCCCTTAGTTAAACATAAATATGCATGGTATCCACAGAAATGTTAGAATCTCAACTAAAGGTTGATTTAAAACATTTCTACGAAGATCAAAAACAGTTAAAACTACAAGCAGCTGAATCAGAAAGTAAACAAACTTCACAAAATGGCATCACTGAAAAACTCGATCTCAGCTGATCATCATACTGCTTCTACAAACACAATAAGCATGTCTGCAGCAAACAGAGATCCCACAGATTCGAAAAATAGTTTTGTCAAAATCCATACAGGATTTACACAAACCAGCAGTAAAGGAACACCATGATTATCTCTTCCATTGGAAAAATATAACTGTTAGTACAATAATTATTTAAATAGTTTGTAAATTCCAAGAAATAGATTTGGGCATGTTATTTCGAGCACAAACTTTACAAAAACCCTTTGGAGCTAAATTAATGTTATGCTACCAGATGCTTCTAAGAGAGCTGATGGCACAAGAAGCTGACATTCAACACACATGCAACACAAACACGTTGTTACTTATTCATTTTATTTGATGAAAGTTGTGATATGAAGAAAATTCTGCACTGTGGTTGTAACATGAGGTTGTGAAGCAAACATGAAAACATTTTTGTTAGCTTCTGTCCTAGAATGTTTTAGTTGTGTGCATTGAAATTGTGGATTTGTCATGTTCATTTTCATGACTGTATTAGTGAAATTTATTAGCTGGCTACAAATTAGTATGGCTAAAACCCACTTTTCAGAGTGAAGAAAGAAAAAATATTTTTATTCGAAAGGCTTCTATTGAAACTTCAATTGTTTTAAACCACGTACCTACAAAAGCAATATATTGTTAAAATCATTATGAACAGATTTCATTACTTCTTATTTTGGCTTTTTTACAGTTAGCTAGAAATTACCTTGTAAAATATTGTTAAGGATAAGTCTGGTGCCATTTGATGCTGATAGAAGCAAATCTTTAGTGCCTCTTACTGTATTAATCTGACATACTCTTTTTCAGATGAACTTGCACTTGCATTAATCATAACAATGAGAGGGTGCTGTCTTAATTTCCTTTCTCCCATCCAAGTGGATGACAAAGAGGAAATGAAGACAGACAAAGCAAAGTCAAACAAAATGAAAATATATACAATATATCAAACTAAACCTGAATGTATCTCAGTGTTCATGCATTGTATATTTACATAATTTATGTTTTAATGTAACAGGGGACAGTGAAGCGTGCTTTGCATGTGTGTGGTCAAATGAGTATAAACCTTTATTGGCAGCCTGACTATCTGAGTGGCCCAGTGCATCTGATTATCTTCATAGCAGCAGACAAAGGAATCCCTCCTACCTCTGACACATTGAAGTAAACCTGCATATAGCATGCACAGTTTGATAATCAGCAAAGTCAGGCTGCACGGATACTTTGGACATGTCGAAAAATTACACGGCATGAGCATATTTTTAGATTTGCCAACATAAATGGCAAGATAAACAAACTGTGCAAACGGCTAAAAAATAATGTTATGTAAGTGAATATTCTAAAACATATACACGTGCACACACACGAAACACAGTTTACTGAGTATAGTTGACAGCTAAACATGGAGATACAATTTCTTAACTTTAACACCTTCATCTTTACAAACTCATACACACACACACAGGAACCTTGGGCATTTCAAGGGATGTGTAGCACACATTTAAAAATAATTGGACAATTGACCAGTGCTGTGTGGGTACAAAAGAGTAATTTACTGTTACAATAAACCCTTTCGCACTGCACATCCACACAAATGAACACTAACATCAGATACTGTTCTTTACGTATATACATACACACACTCTAAAGAGATAATTGAGATTTTATGCCTGTCATGCTTTGTTTCTCTTTTGCAAACACATCAAAGGACATTTTTAAACAAGCTTTTACAAGCTTTTAGTCAGATTGTTACCCACCTCTCATGATAAATTCAAAATGCAATCGATATCAAATGACATTTTGAGAGAATAGAGGTGAGAAAAGTGCATAAAGCACTGACAGTGATTCACAGCTGCAACTAAATCAATGTACATGGAAAGTTGAAAAATAAAATGGAATATACAGGTCCTTCTCAAAATATTAGCATATTGTGATAAAGTTAATTATTTTCCATAATGTCATGATGAAAATTTTACATTCATATATTTTAGATTCATTGCACACTAACTGAAATATTTCAGGTCTTTTATTGTCTTAATATGGATGATTTTGGCATACAGCTCATGAAAACCCAAAATTCCTATCTCACAAAATTAGCATATCATTAAAAGGGTCTCTAAACGAGCTATGAACCTAATCATCTGAATCAACAAGTTAACTCTGAACACCTGCAAAAGATTCCTGAGGCCTTTAAAACTCCCAGCCTGGTTCATCACTCAAAACCCCAATCATGGGTAAGACTGCCGACCTGACTGCTGTCCAGAAGGCCACTATTGACACCCTCAAGCAAGAGGGTAAGACCTTGAGGAAGATTGTGGAGAAGGGCCGATTCCAGACCTTGGGGGACCTGCGGAAGCAGTGGACTGAGTCTGGAGTAGAAACATCCAGAGCCACCGTGCACAGGCGTGTGCAGGAAATGGGCTACAGGTGCCTCATTCCCCAGGTCAAGCCACTTTTGAACCAGAAACAGCGGCAGAAGCGCCTGACCTGGGCTACAGACAAGCAGCACTGGACTGTTGCTCAGTTGCTCAGTGGTCCAAAGTACTTTTTTCGGATGAAAGCAAATTCTGCATGTCATTCAGAAATCAAGGTGCCAGAGTCTGGAGGAAGACTGGGGAGAAGGAAATGCCAAAATGCCAGAAGTCCAGTGTCAAGTACCCACAGTCAGTGATGATCTGGGGTGCCGTGTCAGCTGCTGGTGTTGGTCCACTGTGTTTTATCAAGGGCAGGGTCAATGCAGCTAGCTATCAGGAGATTTTGGAGCACTTCATGCTTCCATCTGCTGAAAAGCTTTATGGTGATGAAGATTTCATTTTTCAGCACAACCTGGCACCTGCTCACAGTGCCAAAACCACTGGTAAATGGTTTACTGACCATGGTATCACTGTGCTCAATTGGCCTGCCAACTCTCCTGACCTGAACCCCAAAGAGAATCTGTGGGATATTGTGAAGAGAACGTTGAGAGACTCAAGACCCAACACTCTGGATGAGCTAAAGGCCGCTATCGAAGCATCCTGGGCCTCCATAAGACCTCAGCAGTGCCACAGGCTGATTGCCTCCATGCCACGCCGCATTGAAGCAGTCATTTCTGCCAAAGGATTCCCGACCAAGTATTGAGTGCATAACTGTACATGATTATTTGAAGGTTGACGTTTTTTGTATTAAAAAATTTTTTCTTTTATTGGTCGGATGAAATATGCTAATTTTGCGAGATAGGAATTTTGGGTTTTCATGAGCTGTATGCCAAAATCATCTGTATTAAGACAATAAAAGACCTGAAATATTTCAGTTAGTGTGCAATTAATCTAAAATATATGAATGTTAAATTTTCATCATTACATTATGGAAAATGATTAACTTTATCACAATATGCTAATATTTTGAGAAGGACCTGTATGAATAAATGTACACAATTATTTGCTACTATCTGCCTTGCATTAGTGCAAGTAAACAAAATAACAGCTAACTGGACCAGGGCTATTTTAGCCCTGTAATACTCCTGTGAACTGCAAGCAGTCATGTTCCTCCCTAGCAGTTAAGCATCAGTCCTCAGGCAGAAACACAGACAAGACAAGCTGCAAGCTGCTCCTTCTTGTTGCCTGTGCTCTTTTCTACTTTTATTCCCTCAACACTCTGCTGGTAGATCGAAAGGCAGTAAGAATCTCCCAGTCTTTCTCCTCCTTCATCTGAACTGTCTCTGTCTATCAGCCAGCACAGAGGGACAGTTTGTTGCACTAAAAGAGTCCAGACTGCACTGGTATCAGGGCACTGCACAACCAGTTGCCAAATCTCACTTTACAGTGTTTATACAAATTGACTCTGACGTGGAACCTTGACTGAACTGCAGCTATGCTTTTCAGTTTCAGTGTATCATTAAAATGTACAGTTTTGTATCCAATATATTTCGATTCACTTTTAGTTAACATTGCTGTTCTATGATATCCTTTGATATGATACAATAAAATGACAGAATAAATGACTGAATGAATAAAATGAATAAAACATTTAATAAATAAATAATTAAATCATTATAATTACTGTCTGATAAAAAGTACCACTTTGAACGTAATTAGAAATAAAAAAAGGCAATTAGGCATATGACTACTTCAAGCCTCAACAACAAACAGATTTTATCACAAAAATTGCAACAGCAAATGAAGGTAATCATGTAGAAATATAGTCAATTAAAGTCTCTGTTCTCTTCAGGGGTTGGATAATTCAGAAGGTGTCTAATAAAGGGAACAAAGTCACTAAAGTTTTTAGAGTATCTTGTGTGGAGAGAAACAACAGAAAGTAAGTCAACAAATCCACTGAAATTTCCCTCTTTCATTTTGTACACAAAAATCACACATTTGCAAAAAAACAGATTTTGTGGCACTGCAGGCTGGAGCTGGCTGCCTACATGTGCCAGAGCTGTTTTGATCTAGAAAAAGGATGTCTCAAGACTCAATCCTAATTCCATGATTGACTTTATTAAATCAAGACAGGACCCGAGCCACCCCAGCCTAGGCACACAGCCATCCCCCGCCCCGCAGGGCAAGCCAGGGTCCCACCCCCCTAGAAGCCCTGTGCCCCCACCTACACCTGGCAATATGGCTGCCCAGCACCAAGCAAGAGAGACACCCGCCAGGGTACCTCAACATGCCGGGCAGGTGTACGCCCACTGCAGCAACGAGAACTCTATAGGACCAAGGTGTCGGGCCCCAGCCATGGAATAAAACATGGATAGAAAATGGAACGAACTGTACACAATCGAAAGGCTGGTATGAACTTCCCTGCACCTTTAAAAATCACATTAACCTACTTCTAGCAGCCCAGGAAGAGGAGGAGTCATGGCTGGAATCCCACTTTCCCCATTTATGCTCAGTCTCAATCCAAATGACTCTCAACTGAGGTTGGACAGAAACTCTTGCCCGCCACGGGGGCTGGACCAGACCAGACCAGACAACTTTGCTCCTCAACTCATTGCCCAACCAGAACGGTTTATGTAAGAGGTGCTGTTTGGGTAGAGGAATTTAGTTTAGGATAAAATAATATAAATACAATTATTTCATGATGTTTTTGCTTGTTTGTCATGATTTATCTAAGTGCTAGCAGGCTGTCTTTCCAGCTTATATGAACAGACCTCTCACCCTGTTGCTAGTAATTTGTTCTGTGTTTTGTTTTCAAGTTAGAACAGACTTTATTAAAAGGGTGATTTTAAACACAGACTGGCCATAATGCACCATCACCACCAATTTTGCTCTTTTATCTTTATTAATGATATTTTAAGGTACATGTTTGACTTGGAAGGAGTGGTAAACACGCCTTTGTTAGCTACAACCGCTAATGCCTGATGCCAGCACCAGTAAAGTCAGAGGTTTACAAGCAACTCGTCACCATCTTATAAGTCTGTAGGTGTTCCTTGTCACCATTTTGGTGGTCCACTACCCACGGTGATGGCTAGTTAAGAGATTACTGTGCTGAAAAGGTTAAGAGTTTCTAATAAGGAAATATTATTTCCCTAATATTATTTCCCTAAATATCATTTCACTAAATGTGATAACACCATTAAGAGTCATTTATCCCGAGAGGTTGATGCTTCCCATTCCAGATAATATTTCCTTAAATATTATTTTACTAATTAAAGACAGCTTATTAAACAACATTGATAATTAATTAGCCAGAAGTTTGGTTTTTATTCAGCAAAGTATTCTTTAATATGTTATTTTATTAAAATAATGTTTTATCTGTTCCTCTGATCTTGCTTTATGATTGGTGGTTTGAAGGTATACAAATTATTGTTCTAAGTTAGTTCTAAGACTAATCTAAACTTAATTTTCAGGTTCGTCAAGATAATTCTTGGCTCTCAAACATAAATAACATTGAATGGTAATATTGCATAATTTTATTAGTCTTGGTTTTTAACCATTTATATTGATTCCCTTGTTCCTTTCTTTGTATATAGTTCATTAGTTTTCTTATTCCTTCGTTTTGCTTGGCAGTTTTTGTTGAATTATTCTAGCATAGTAAGAGTTTAATTGATTTTTTAACTTGAATTATTTTGTTAATAAATTCTTGTATTTTAAGAAACGTTTGGAATTTATTCCATGTGTGTGCAGAGTTTTGCTGTTCAGTAATGCCAGAGCTTGATTTACCCTTTTCTCTATTGTCCTAATTCCACCACCATATTGGGCTGGTATTCACAGGACAACACTTAACAAACCTAATTATTATTTGATAAAATGGGAAATAATATAATCTCAATAACCACAATAAAGGTAGACATAACCATCATAACACATAACCATCCCACCTGGTGAGCTAACCTCTGGGAGGTCAAGAAGGAGGCATGCCCATCAGAGCCCTGCGTCACCCCTGCCCATTGCCCACGGCCAGGCCATCACATCCAACAGGTTACCCGACGGGAATCTACCAGTCCAGGACGTGGCCCGAGCACCCACACAAACAAGATCCCACCAAGAGGGCCAGCCCCTTGCCAGCCCCCACCTGATGGCGTCAGGGAACCCCAAGCAATCCCCACACTTCCACTCCCCACAGAACCAGCACAGGCGCCGAGGTGGAGGCAATAGAGGACTACATTGTGCCCCAGAGCCAAGCTCCTCCACATCCTAGTGTTTGCATGTGTGTCTGTGGTAATGTGAAATGTTTCAATGAATGAGGATGTGTAGGCCTAAAATGTATTCAAATTGGGGTTGTGGCTGGGGTGTGCAAGACTTCTCTGCTTGCTAACAGCAGTCTCCACCCCTGAACTGTCAATTTTTTTGACAGTTTATTTAGGTCGCTATTCTAAAAGGCACAGACATTTAACTGATGTAAAAGAAATCCTGCAATGAAAAAAACAAATGATCAGTGGCATAGCTTCCACGCCGTCAAATAAAGTTCAAATAAAGTTATATTTTTGAACCATATCGTGTACCAAAATCTGTGCATGTGGAGCCTGGCTCTTTTCCTTGAAAAACCCTCATTTTACAGTAAATAGCTGCTGTAAAGCATTGCATAAATGTTGATTCATAGGTATGAGTTTGTTAACATGTCACCCTTCAAAGATACGAAGAGCAGCAAATTAACTTTTTAAGCTTTTATACAGTGACTATATGTGCACAAACTGCTTTATTTAAACCATGCTAACCACCCATAACAGTAAGTGTAATAGTCCATCTGTAAAAGCTTGAAAGGTAAAACATTTCCATTCACAAATAATTTGTTAAACAATAAAAAAGGCAAAGTTACTAAACATATTGTACTTATACTATTTCAGTGCTATCTTATGAATAGAATGTAATTGGTATGTGAAGGAAGTCCATAAGACCTGTTCAAAACAAGTTAAGCAAGAATGTGTCATACATAATATATGCACATACATGTGGAGTCAGAAATTATGCGTGCACATGTAATGGTAATAATTATTGCATGACATGAGTAATGAGTGTTCAAACCACAACTAAACTGTGATGTAGAACATTATTTCCCTTTTGTCTACTGACACTTTTAGTTTGTATAGGGGAAAGCTAAACTCTAAAATGCTGTGGAATATGAAAGAAAAGTAAATCTCATCTTAATTTTTCAGAAATCAAAATTTTTTAAATCCATTTTAATGATTGTCAGATTCAGACTTTGTGTTAAATAAGCAAGGTTGAACCTATTACATTTAAAATGCCCGGTGTGATCTCATCAACCTAAAACAACACAATGCAGAATTAGCAGGTTTTTAGATGCACTTTAAAAAAATCATTTGCATTTTTATGAAATCCCACAGTGGAAATCTATTAATTACTCAGTGGGGGTTTTATAATAGATCCACAATTTCGAGTGAAAGAAGATACTCATCTGGATAACAGCTTTAAAAATTGGGCGGAGGTAGAAGAACATGTCCATTCTCAATATCAAAGCTGGTAGTTCTTGAGAATGATTCAGTGCAAATCTTGGCAATGCAGGCTTTCATTCTGAGATGACCATGGTCTTTTTGTGCATACGTTTTTTTTGTTTTTTTTTTCTGTACACAAATGCCTCCTCCTGCATTACAATGCATTAATTAGCCTGTTAAGGGGTTTTAGAGAAATTTCCACCTGAAATTACATAACTGAAATAAATCAAGTACATCTCCACAGTTATCAAGTCTAAATGCAAACATATGGTACCTATGTAAAGGTAAGACATAAAAGGAAATTATTTCAGTGGAACCACTATTATAACTCTTAATATATCTGATTTATTTGTGATTAAACAAAAAAAAAAGAAAACATTTTGAGCCTCGCCAAAAATTTTAAATTAATGAACATTGCAAAACACAATAAAAAAAACTTGAAATCCCAGCAGAAGCCTCAGGCTGTATTCATCAACATCTTGACTATAAATGCAGCAAATTTGGACTGAATCAGTTGAAGCATATTATTCCACAAAAGTTTTAATGGGCAATGTGCCAGGCAGAGCTGGTATTTTGGCACAATTTAATCAAATGTGCCAAAACTGTCCCAAATGTTTTTCATGTCATAAAAGTGCTGATTTCCATTGTAGGATTCCTTCTGCATATGACATAGCTTTTGTTTATGACATTTACCCTATGTATCATCAAAATGTGCCATTGTGCATAGCTTAAAATCAATATTTTGGACACGGTTACACAAAAAAAATAGAAACAGATGAAGATGCATCACTTTGAATGCAAATAGGCAAGTTGTTATTAAAAGGTGACCAGTCTCCTGATAAAAACAAAGATCAAGGTAGAGCCTCCGCTGCAGCTTCAGCCCTTTCCTCAAATCCCCATAAGTCACCATTTTCAACCACTCCTGTAGGGCCCATAAAACACAAAAAAAACCTGTTGGTCACCCTCTGAGACCAATAGGATCAAAAACTGATGCTTATATGCCTCTTGGACATAGAGAATTGGCGCCTCTGCTGTGTGCCCTTCCTCCTTTGCCTGCGGTTATCTCAAGGTTGGATAACCTGTTTTGAAATTTGACAACGGGTGAACAATTGTGTGTGGATGACCTGAGGGCCTTCTTGGGAAGAACTGAAAGCCCTAGACCAGCCACGAGACTACGTAACACTGCTCCAGTATGTGGATGATCTCCTGTTGGCTGCACCAGCAGCTGAAAAACTTGTAAAGATGATACTCACTTCTCACTATGCTAGCTGAAAAGGGGTACAAGATTAAAAAGGAGAATTACATCTATGCAGGACATCTGTCACATTTCTTGGCAGAGTTATTTCAAATTTGGACCACACTTTGACATCCGCTCAGCGCAGTGCAATTCTGCAATCATCCCAAGCCACCGACAGTCCAACAAATGCTGACATTTCTGAAACTCACAGGTTACAGAAGAAATCATGTTCCTGGATACTCTCTCATCACACAACCACTGAGAGACATAGTGGCCTCAGCTGGCAACAGAAACCTGCATGCCTCCACTCAATGGTGATGTGCCATTAACTAAAAATAAATACAAGCCATGGAGCTGTTGCCTTTTTAGGCTCTCAAGCCTTTAACGTGTCAGCCAGAAGGAAACGAAAAATTGCTGATATCCTACTTTAGCCTCACATCACCTATGTTACAGAACAAGTGAACTTTGCAACCACAATGCAACAAACATCAGACCAGCCACACAACTGTGAAAAGTAGGCTGCACAGCAAGTGAAATGAAGAGAGAACTTGGAAACAGAGCCACTACTACATCCTGAGCTGGAACTATTTACAGATGGCTCTTGTTACAGAACAGAAATGTAGTGTTATTTGCAGTTGTCTAGCCAAATGAAGACAAACAAACTGTGGTTCAAAATGGAATCATACCACAACCAGCCTCTGCACAATTAGCAGAAGTGGTGGCCCTCACAGAAGCACTGAAGCATGCAGAAGGAAACAGAGTGAACAATGGCGCCGCTCAAGGTGGCAGCAGGTTGGAGTAGCTGTTACTTTTGATTGTGATTTATTCTTTTTTGGGAACTATTCCTCTTGTGGTGGATACAATTGATTTTTTTTGGACGACTGTCCACTAGGGTGTCGGATGCTGTGCAGCTTGGGGGATTTTTCTTAATACTTTCTATTTTTGGACATTTGTTATTATGCATTGCCATGGCAACAGGGTTGTTTCTTACAACCGGGAGCAGCTGATTAATATCTCAAAAGCTCAAATAATACTTGAACTACAACCCCAAGTCCCTGATGAGTTGAAAAGGAGACACCGTGGATGCAGAGCAGGAGCTAAGAGAAGAGAGAGAAGGAGGGTGTTCAAACCATCTCTTCCGTCGATTATGATGGGCAATGTGAGATCGTTGGATGAACACCAAGCCCTACAAAGGACCCAGCCAGATTACCGGGCATGCAGTATTATGTGTTTTACTGAGACATGGCTGCAGTATCATATCCCCGATTCCAGCGTCTCTCAGCCGGGCTTTTTAACCATACGAGCAGACAGAGATTTAAAGAGGAGCGGCAAATGTAAAGGAGGTGGACTGGCAGTACTTGTGAACAACAGATGATGTAATCCAGGACATGTAACTGTAAAGTGTCATCTCTGCAGTCCAGATATTGAAATGTTGGCAGTAAGTTTTCGTCCATCTTATTTACCCAGAGAGTTCACCAGTGTTATTTTGGCAACAGTTTATGTTCCACCCGTCCGCTGTTGCCGACACTGCATGTGATGCCATCAGCTCAGTTGTTGCTAAGCTACACACACAAAACCCCAATGCTTTTGTGGCAATTTCTGGTGATTTTAACCATGCTTCACTCTCTGCTACACTTCCAACGTTTCAACAGTTTGTCAGATGCTCTACCAGAGAAAACAAAACTCTGTATGAGTCCTTGACATTTGTTTTATGCAAATGTCAAGGACTCATACATCTCTACAGCAAGACCTCCTCTAGGCAAATCAGATCACAATCTTGTTTTTCACCAGTGACCTGAAGGACCTGCTTAACAAGAAAAAATGAGCCTTCAGAGAGAGAATTATTGAGGAGTATACAGAAGCAAATTAAAGTCAAGATAAGAGACAGCAAGGAGGTGTACAAGAAGAAACTGGAGAGCAAGCTCCAGCAAAACAATATCAGAGATGTGTGGACAGGGATGAAGAAGATCACAGGCTTCAAGCAGAAGGATGATCAGACCGATGGAGGTCTGGACAGAGCCAATGAACTGAACACATTCTTCAATAGGTTCAGTTCAGAAACAAGCTACGCATCCTCCTCTCCTGCTCACAGCCAAACACACATTCCACCTTCCTTTGACCCACAGGACCCAAAGCTGTCCAGTAACACCTCACATTTTTTATCTTCCACCTCAGCCCTAGACCCTTCTGCTTCTACATGTTTGCCTTCAACCATATCAGAAGATGCTGATGCTTCCTTTGCTTCCCCCTTCCACCTGTGTGTCTCAAGAAGTCAAGTGAAGATGCAACTTGAAAGACTGAATCGGAATAAGGCTGCAGGTCCAGATCATGTCAGCCCTAGAGTCCTGAAGGGCTGTGCAGAGCAGCTCTGTGGGATTCTGCAGCACCTCTTGAACCTTAGCCTGGCCCAGAAGAAGGTTCTGGTGTTGTGGATGACCTCCTGTCTTGTTCTGGTACCAAAAAAAACTCACCTATCAGTCCTCAATGACTATAGACCTGCTGCCCTGACATCTCACATCATGAATGTCCTAGAGAGACTCCTGTTGGCCCACCTGAGTAAGCAAACAGTAAACCATCAGGACCCCCTTCAGTTTGCTTATCGCTGTGGAGTTGGAGTTGAAGATACCATCATACACTTGCTTCAACAAACCCACTGTCATCTGGACAAAGCCAGTAGCACTGTGAGGATCATGTTCTTTGATTTCTCCAGAGCATTTAATACAATCCAACCTGATTTTCTTTGTCAGAAACTCCAGAAGACTCAGGTGGAGGCCTCAGCAATCTCCTGGATCAAAGACTACCTGACAAACAGACCACAGTTTGTGAGACTGAAGGGTTGTGAGTCTAACCAGGTAGTCAGCAGCACAGGAGCACCACAGAGGACTGTACTCTCACCATTCCTTTTCACTCTGTACACCTCAGACTTCCAGTACAAGACAGACTCCTGTCATCTGCAGAAATACTCAGATGATTCTGCAATTGTGGGTTGGGTCAGAGATGGACAAGAAGCTGAGTACAGGAAGGCGGTGGACCGCTTTGTGGCATGGTGTGGAAACAATCATCTCATTTTGAACGTGACTAAAACAAACGAGATGATTGTAGATTTTAAGAGAAACAGGAATAAGTCAACAACTATTTATATCATGGGAGAAGAAGTGGAGGTGGTGGAGGAGTATAAATACCTCGGTACCCCATCTACAAGAAGGGACAGAGCAGACTGTACTTCTGGAGGAAGCTTAGGTCCTTTGGTGTTTGCAGCAAGATGCTGCATATCTTCTATAAGTCTGTTGTGGAAAGTGTGATCTCTTCTGCCATCATCTGCTGGGGAAGCAGCATCAGAGCCAGAGACTTAAAAAAGCTCAACAAGCTGATAAAAAAGGCTGGCTCTGTTCTGGGGACTCCTCTGGAACCTCTGGAGATCATTGTGGAAAGACGGATTCTTCATAAAATGAAGAACATTATGGAGAACCCTGAGCTTCCTCTTCATGAGACTGTCCTACAACAACAGAGTGTCTTCAGTCAGAGGCTTCTTCAGATCTGCTGTAAGACGGAGCGCTACAGGAGATCCTTCCTCCCCACAGCCATCAGCATCTACAACGGCTCTTTGAGGAAACCCTCATAATGAGCTACAACAACATTTAATTTCCCAATGGGATAAATAAAGTATTTTTGAATTGAATTTATACTTATAGTGCTTACTATCATGGAGCAGTGCATGTTGACAAACCTCCCTCAGTGGGTAAGAAGGAACTTACCACTGCAAACAAATGCAAAAGGAACACAAGGAACAATTAGAAGAACTAGTCAAAGACATCCTACTCCCTGCAGCAGTAGCAGCGGTAAAGGATATGAGAAATTGGACTCATGGGTGGCAGAAGGAAACCATGCAGCTGAGCAGGCTGCTAAACAAACTGGAGGGTACACACCTGAGCAGAAGACACTCACTTCCGAAGTTCAACACACACCGAAGATGACATCAAGGATATCCGTAAAGCAGCTGATGTCAATGAACAGAACATGTGGGCTCAGAAAGGAGCTACACAAAAAAATGGACATTGGAGATCACATGATGGCAGACTTGTAGCACCTGCAAAACTCTGCTACTTGTTGCTAAATCAGGCTCATGGTTCATCTCATGAAGGAAGGAAAATAACTCAAGCCACTATGGAATAAACTGGTGGCACCCGTTAATGACAGAACTAGTGGCAAATTGCATTGAAGATTGTCAGACCTATTTTGAACATAACCTCTAAAAAAGACATTCATGTGCCCTTTAGAACATTTTCCAGTGCCCCCAGCACCCTTCAAAAAATCACCATTGACCTCACTGACATGGGAGCCGACAATCGTGTGAAAGGTTTTAGATACATATTAGTAATGGTTGACAGATTCACAAAATGGGTTGAAGCAATCCCATGCAGAAATTAAACAGCCAAAATAGTTATAATTGGCTGAAAAAATTGTTAATCCTTAGGATTGAAGCTCCTAGAGTAAAAAAGATCAAATAATAGAACACACTTTAACAACACACACTTAGCTAAAGTGGAAAAAGCTTTAGGGATAACACTCAGGTTTGGCTCGGTCTATCACCTAGAAGCTCAAGGATTAGTCGAGAGAGCTTATCAGACTTTAAGGAGAAATAGCAAAAATGTCATGGCAACAAACTGAACTGGGTGGATGCCTTTCCCATGCAATGAGGAACTCACCAGGTGCTGGAATACATTTAATGCCTCATGAATTGTTGACAGGAAAAAAAAAAAATAGATGGACCTCCACCTGAACCAGGCCAAATGCCTTCATTGGACATCTGTGCAGAAAAATCTAGATGAAACTCTCAATAACTTGACGAAAGTTATGTCTACACAGGTGCAGAGCGCTGTACCAGAGGCAAACTAGACACAAACTTCAGCTTTGAAAGTTGGAGACTGGGTGAAGGTTAAAGTTCACAAGACAAAGTGATCTGAACCCAGGTGGTTACGGTCGTATCAAGTGACGGAACTTACATCCCATGCCGTCCAGTTAAAAGGTCAAGCTAGAGCAATTTGGCACTATCTGACATATTGTGCACCCAGTTTCCATCACCCGCGGCCTTTGAGCGAGGTCAGAACTGATTTGGCAACAGCAGGTCCAGGATCTGAATCTTAAAAACATTGGCTAAAGGGTAGGATATTCTGAACCATCATAATTTTTCTAAACAACCCTTAGAGAATCATTGGTGTGATCTTTATTATTTGGTGTATTTTCATTCTGATAATAATTATTTACTTTGAGGTCACAAAGAGCCAAACCCAAGATCACACCAAATGGTCTATAGTTATCCAAGACAATTCCTTCACTGTAAAATGGAATACAAGCTGGCTAAAAACAATCCATTGTATTAATTTGCAAACCAGACTGCCAGACCTCTTACTAAAAGTAAGTGCTTAGTGCGTATGGGAAGTGGACTGCCGGAAGCCTTCATTAGCATCCCTTCAGAAAGAAATCCATTCAATTGCCGCACCAAATGTAATGGCTGACTTAAAGACAAATTCACTGCTAGCAGTGAGTCAGTTGATCTAGTTAGGGAATTTGTAGTGAAACATCAAGGTATCAATAATAAATGTCAAATATGTTATTCTCACTACCTGTTGAGGATTGTTGCAATAAGGCAGAGTCGTATCTCTCACAATGGCAGTATTTCAATATGGATTTCAAATGCTGCAAAACCAGTTCCAGATGTACATTTTGTTTCTGGGGATGGGAAAATAAAAGCTGTCCCACCAGCTAACTGGACAGGTATGTGCTCATGTGATCCTAGATAAAAAGACCACAATAGTCCCTGGGGCAGTAGAGGCACTATTCTCTCCTTAATCAACATTTACAAGAGTTGAGCATTATATACCTCTGAAAGATTCAAATCCACGAGTCTTGCTGCCATAGGTGTTTCCAGAGGAGTGCCTGAATATAGAACTTTAGATCAAGTTGCATCTGGGTGGGCATCTTTTTTTTGCTGATTCTAATAAACAAAAATGTGGATTGGATTAATTCCATTTACTACAATCAGCAATTCATTAACTTCGTCTATGATGCTTTAAAGGGATTAGCTGAGCAACTAGCTCCCACATCATGACTTGACTTGGTAAAGCTGAATGGCCATTGATGTTAGCAGAAAAAGGAGGCGTTTGCGTGATCTTTGGAGACATGTGTTGTAGTGAAATGACCAACAATACCCTACCCCACTGATGGTTCTGTTACAGAAGAACTGGCGGAAAACTCAGGTATATCCCATAACAAGTTGGCTAGAGAAACAATTTGGAACAAATGCTGCCATTATAATGTCTGTAATAACATCTTTAGTACTCTGCTGTGGTTGTTGTTGTATTCCTTGTGCCAGATCCATGGTTAACCGCCTTATTGCAACTGCCATGTCTAAACAAGTGTCACCTGTGCAGCTGTTGGAGTCATCCATATTGGTTGGATGAACCAACTGGGCTGTGCAGTTCGACATGCACAGCTCAGCAGTTTGTCGAAGCTAACATTATCAGAGCTATAAAAAGCTGTGGAAACAAAGTTTCGCCGCCATTTCCACTGTGTCTCACGGGACGAAGCAACGGAGGCACATATCCGGAGAGACAAAAACTTGCAGGCGAACTTTTCTTCCACATGGTCATTCCCGGAAGAGCTTGAAAGCTGGAAATCTGTCTGATACAAGAAGGTCAGAAGATTCATAAACCGATCGAAGACCCTGCCAACACTCCAGCGCAGGTGAAAACCCACAGAGGTTTGTTGCCAAGGAGATGAGTTTTCCTCCTTGTTGATTCAGTCGACTGCAATGGTTCCTCATTTTGTTCCCATTTTGGACGGATGAAAAGTTTACTGTTTTTGAGTTGATCATGGATGCGTGACACTCGGTGAAGAGAAGAAGTCAACGTCAAAGTAATTTTGTTCTTTTTATATTAAATCGGATAGGTGTATTTAGAGGAATGGGCAGGGTGAGGCATAGTTTAAGGTGATTAAGAATCACCAGTAGCTAATCCAAGGTATTAACTTGTTGTATGCAATGTTGATTTAAGAGTTTTACGCTGAGCTGTTTGATTTGCTGTGCAAGTGTTGTTTGATCATGGAGCGTGGATCCGATCAGCAAGGTGCATGTTCATGTTTTTGTCTGGCTGATCCCAAATCAGCTAGGAGTTAGAAGTTGGATTTTTAAAAGTTTTCCATTCAAAGCAGCTGCAGTCTGGGCCTCATGGCCTAACCACTCCTTTGTCCCAGTTTATTACAGGAGTTTTTCCACCAAGTTCCTGCCTCAGAGTTTTATGACCCTTTGTTCAAGATTTGGGGCAATCAGCTGTTAGTGGCTAAAGGGGCGCAGCTCCACCATTCTACCAGCTGACAGCCCCCATCCAGATGCATCAGCGCACTAGGAATGCGTCTCTGTACAGTGGTTCTTCTCCATTTTCTAAGTTGACCCAAATTGCACATTTTGTCCATAAAACTCTTGGTTTGATCTTCATAGACACTCAATGCGCATATATTTTGTTTTATTATTATTTATGTCATTTTACTTCCTTCTGTAGAATAGTGCATATTTAGTCAGATGAAGATTTTTGGACCAGAATAGTAAATGTATTGCTATATGGTCAATAAAAGTTCACATACATGAAGAGAAGCGTTTGTGTTTATTTCGTGCAAGAGTGATTTATCTGTCAAAATAAGGTCAAAGTTCCCCCACCGATCGGCGCAGCTGATTTAGCAGTGATATTTAGCGTGGTTTTAGTTAATAATTATAATTTTTTTATGAGAATTAACTAATTGTAATTATTAAGAGCTTCTGAGCCCATAATCACAACACCAGAGTGCATCTCTGATTTATATTTGTAAGCAATAATTGTTGGTTCAAAAATTATTTTTCTGAATTTATCAAGAATCATAATCCCAGTCTCCTCTATTAGAAGCAGACAAAAACGACCCTGTAGGTGAGGATGATGAAGATGAGGAGGTTGACCCTCTTGTAACCACAAAAGAGCTTCCAGTAGATCTTCCAGGTGACACAGATGAGGAAGACATGGAGGAATGGCTTTAAAGGTCTAAAAAAACAACTTCTTTCTTTACTTTTCATTCATTTATATTTTATGCAATGTTCATTATTATGTCTTGAATTTATGTATGTTTTAATTCAGAGTCTTTTACAGTTGAGTTAGAAGCCTTAAAACATCTAGTATAGAGTCTCTGTTCCTAGCATAATAGGATCAATTTGTAATGCTCCTGATGAGAAGGTTTCACATATTATTTTAGTTTCTATATTATTTTAAAGGTTATTTTTAAGCTCATGACATTTTAATAATCTTTAATGTTTTAAGAAGCGCACATAATAGCATGCAAAATTTACATTTTTGGTTTACACCTTTAAAGGTAAGGTAAGGTAAGTTTATTTATATAGCAATTTTCAGTAATGAGACACTCAAAGCACTGTACATACACATACAATACAATCACAAAGAAAATAAACACAGACACAGAAAAACAAATCCAATGATACTACAATCCTTCTAAGAAGTCTAAAAATCTATGAATCCTTCTGAGAAATGTAATAGTCTCATCATTCTACTGAATTCTAACTAGGGAAGCTGAGTCACTGGTACAAAACAGCTTTAATCTACATTTTCAGGTGCTAATGATATATTGCTTTTACTGGTACTGAAGTTGAACTAAGTAATAACAGTCCATTGTAGTCTAATTAAGAAAGCTGGGTCATTGGTGTAAGAGCAGCTAAAGTTCAAATTACTAATAACATTTGGTTTTCGCTGGTAATTCTTCTGATAAAACAAAAAATCAATGAAAAAGTAATGAAATACTAATAATAATTGGCTTTTGCTGGTAATCCTTCTGAGAAATCTGAAAATCTATGAAAAGTAATGAAATCACACATTTAGGTAAAGTAAGATAGGAGGAAAAAAAAATCATATTTCAGACTCTATTCTACTAAGAAATAGTACAAAAAACTTCAGCAGGGGTAAGCAACACAAACATAAGTAAAGATTTAGCAAGGGTATGGTGGAATCTTGAGGGTGTTTGCAAGAATTAGACTGTCAACACTGATAGAAGCGCCATGGTCGCTGAGAAGAGAGGTGGAAGTTTTCTCAATCGGCCACATAGTCCTATCAGCACTGTTGTGATTATGAATCTGAGAAAATTATTTAATATTAATATTTTATCAAATAATATTGCGGTCTGTTAGGGGTTGTCCTGTGAATGCCAGCCCAGTAAGGCGATGGTATTAGGACAAAACGGAAAGGTGTGAGACGAGCTCTGACATTATTGAACAGCATAAACTCTGCACATATATGGAATGAATTCACACAATTTCTTAAAATACAAGAATTTATTGACAAAAATAAGTCAACTCAAAGTCAAACATATTTCAATCAACAAACTCTTTACAATGCTAAAACAATCCAACTAACTACCAAGCAGAATTAAAGAATAGGAAAGACTAATGGGCCATGTACAATATAAACAAGTTGATTAAAGATGATTGGAAATTATGACCAAAAGAGTGATGCAACATTACCATGCAATGTTTATGTTTGAGAACCAAGGATTATCTTGAAGAATCTGGAAGTGAAGTTAAGTTAGTCTTGGAACCAATTTAAGCAATAATCAGCAAACGTTTAGACAACCCTTCACAATGCAAGATCAGATAATATTATTTTAATGAAATAATATTTTAAAGAATGATCTGCTGAATAAAACCAACCTTCTGGATGACTAATTCTCAACGGTGTCTAATTAGCTGCCTTCATTTCTTCAAATAATATTTGAAGAAATATTATTAAGGGAATATTTTGGAAAAGAGCCAAATCTTTCTGGAAAAATGGGCTTAATGGTGTTTACTTAGTTATCAAATCTAGTAAATGATGTTCAGGGACTATTATTCACTAGCTTGAAATGAACAACCTTTCTGTTAAATACTCTTTAGTAGCAAGCACGTGTTCTTACCGGTTAGCAGTTGAGCTAACACAGAAGCGGATAGCTTAGCACCAGAAACAAACACATACCTTTAAAATACCTCGGTTAATATAAGGGTTAAAATGCATAAGCGCGGACGGCGCGTTATGATCAAAGTTCTGTTTAAAAATCACCCTTTAAATAAAGTTTGTCTTAACTTTAAAAACATACAAAGAACACAAACCGGCACGTGTGCTGCAGATAGCCTGCTAGCACTAAGATAGCCGAGTTTCACAAAAACAAAACCAAACTTCATAAATGAAAACGTTCAGATCATTTCAATCTAAACCACTTCTATATTATTCTGCCCAAACACTTAACCTCATGAATTGTGGTGAGGAATGTTGTCCAAGCGACGATGATGTTTGAAGAAGGAATCCACAGTGAACAAAGGGTTAGCTTCCCGCTAACCTCCTCAGCTTCTCACGATCAGAAGGTGCGTTCGTTCTGTGAACAAAAAGGGTTAGCTTCCCGCTAACCTCCAGCTGTGGATGTAGAACGGCTCGTTGTCCGCCAACGCCACTGCATGGTGATGGGGTCTCTGTTGTCTTCCTTCCAGACTGGGAGAACGCTCCGCTCGGCTTCATAGAGACCGCGCGTCTCTGTATGGTACTTCTCTGGGACAATTTGCTTCACAGGCCTCAGAGGAAAAAGTAAGCAACTCTTACACCTTAATTTCCCCGTTCATGAATTAAAATACCGGATACACAGACAGTATTTAATTCGTACATAACTTTGCATATGATCGATGATCGTATGACATCCTTGGAGCCAGTTGAAGAGGGTATGTCTGTTTGCCCGCAAAGAGACATCAGCGCGCTTTGTCCCCCTTATCCGGTCCCTCTGGAAGGCCGTTTGAAAAAGGGCGGATGTAGCAACAGTTGTGCTTTTATTTGGGTAGTGGCGTCACAGGAAGTCCGCAGTTATCCCGTTTCCTGGCTGTGCCAGAAGAAGGTCAATGCACTTTATTTTGAAAGTTTCCGAAAGGTCCGTACCGGAGTTTAATGTTGAAATCCATGGCTGTGGATCCCAACAGCACACAACTGGTAGGGGAGTGCTGGGGAAGAGCATCGTGTTTAAATAACATCCAGGAGATATTTTGTCGATGGCCAGTTAGCAGAAGTTGCCAAGGCCACATTGGGGAGGCAGATTTAGAAAAACAATAAATGTTGTGGCTCAGGCAGTTCTGAATTTCCAACTACCTTAAGAGTTTTACTTGTATGTCTCAATTGCAAATCCAAATAGCCAAATTTCTGGTACTTTCCGCAGATCTCGAGCGTACAACTTCTCAAAGATTATATCCTTTAACCTCTGAGTCCAACCACTGCCAGGCTGCGATTCTGTTCAAGAATCGTGTCCAGCTTGCGATTCTGCTCTCTTAACATTTCAGTCTGAGTGTTGATCGCTCCACAGACTCCATCCAACATCGCAGGCACCTTTAGAATGCTTTGAACAGCCGCCCACGTTTTGCGAATCACTCGATAAGCCAGGTAACCACCAACTCAAAAAAGCAGAAATCCTGTTCTCAAAAGTCCAAATATGTACACATTTTCTATGCCCTCGACCGACATTGTAGTCAGGCACACAATCTTCCACTGCTGCCAAGAATCCATTGTGTATCCAGAGAAGAAAGTCCTGTCTGGACAAGAGGGTTTCCTTTACCCTGTCTTCCCATTGAGAAGAAAAACATTTGATCAATTATGTTGAGAGTCCAGCTGACCAAATCCATAATTTAAAAGTTTGGAGGATATGCAAAGTGAGGCACTGAGAAAAATACAGACAAAAAGCAGAAGCAGGGATCAGCAGGGAGGGAGAGAAAATGCGTGTGTCTTCCACCAAGAGCAAGAGAAAAGAAAAAGGAGTAAAAGGGGGGATTGTTAGAATGATTAAGCTTTTAATCTAGTGCTGAGTGTATTATAATATGCAATGTAGCATTAAGACTGTTTTCTTAGTCTGGTTTCTTAGTGTAAAGGGCAAAAAATTAGTTTAACAGAAGCCATGTAGGTGCGAGACAGGAATCTATTAATGTTTTTGTATATAGGTTTCAAGGAAGAGGTTGTGGCTGTATAGTACTTAGAAAAAGAAGGGTGAGGTATAATTATCTTCTGTCTCTGGGTAAAGAATGAGAACAGCAAAGAAGAGGAACACCAAATTAGGGAAAGATTAAAGTGCCACTCTCAACTTATTGTAACCTAGTAACCTCACGAGCGTGCACAGGACTCTACTGTGTGTAAAACACATACCATGAAGAAGGTGACGCACGGGCCGTACTGCTCCTAAACCGGTCTCCGCCCCATCCAGATGGTAGATAGTAATGTTTTTTTTAGATTTAGGTTAAGATGGGCATCCTTTTTGGTTCCAGAGATTGTCCAGATACCTACTTGTATTCCAGTATCCAGTGGAGCAAAAAAGGTCATTGTATGCATACTTATTATTGTTAATCTACTGTTTTATAGATTACCGTAAATTCCGGACTACAGAGCGCACCTGATTAAAGGCCGCATGCTCTAATTTTAGAAAGAAAACCAATTTTGTACTTGTACAGGCCGCACCGGATGTTAAGCCGCGGGTGTCCCACGTTGTAATATGATTTAAACAGAAAGATATTACACGTGAGGAATTTTTTTGTTTTAACTTAATCCATATGGTAATATAAACAAATGCATATTGCAAAAGCTTTTTTTCGAACAGTGGCTAACACGGCTACCTTTAAATATATGTACGTTATCAGTAACACACAAATTTCATTGCTAATGCTTTTTTACTGAACAGTGCACAAACAACATTCCAATATCTCCTAACTGATGTACACTGCAGCCTACCAGGTCAAAAGTCATTGATTGCCTTCTTCATCTTCTTCCTGCACACTGAAACCATCAAGGTCCTGTTCTTCAGTGTCCAAATTGAACAGCCTCAGGATCTTGTCACTCACTTCAGCATCTTCGTTGACGCTCTTACTTGAGCGCACCCGGTCCCCTTAATCACGCAGCAGTCCAGCTTTTCGAAACCCTTTGGTGATTTTCCATGTTGATGAGGGTGAATATAAATGTCTGATTTACAATACCGGTAATTGAATTGTGAAAGTGCTCTTGATTTATCGCACAAGTTCATTGGACATCTTTAAACTGCTCATCAATTTGATTTGTCTACTGTTACCAGGCAAAATGTTTTTGGTGGCCTGAAAAAAAAACATGCATTAGCCGCACCGTTGTATAGGCCGCAGTGTTCAAAATGTGGGAAAAAAGTAGCAGCTTATAATCCGAAATTTACAGTAATACAGTTTGAAAAATTACAGCAATTTCTCCTGTGATCATTTAACTAATAACAGTCTTCCTTCCAGGGTAGAAGAATCCATGGTTAAGGAGCAAGTGCTAAATTTTCCTTAACATACCTATGCTTGGTTTTGGTACTATAAAAGATCAGACATGAACAATTTAAAACAGCAACATCCACCATGCTGTCTTAGTTAAACCTAATGATGTCATTGCTGAGATAAACAGAAATGCAGGTGAGTTTATAGAATGGGGGTGCAGTCTTAGTACAATGTTAGTATAAAATTATAAATATAAATAAATAGTAGTATGTCCATGTAGGTGTATATACAGCCATTTATTTATATATATTTGCAATTAAAATTGGCATAACCTTGTTTGGGTTTTGGTTTACTTTTGGATGTGTTTTTCGACCTTTTCTCTGCTGTTTATTATATTCTTAAGGCCTTGTTTTGTTCCTTTCATCTCACTGTGCTCATTATTTATTAGTAGTTGTTGGTGTATTAGTTCCTGGCTCATTCTTGTGTTCTTTAAATGTTTAGTTTATCTGTAGACCTCTGTTAGATATTTTCCCTGGGTTTTCTTGTATCTCTGTCAAGTTTCCATTCTTTCATCCTGTCAGTGTGCTTCCCCTTTTCCACTCACCCTCACTGACAATCTAGCTTATTTAGCCCATCTGTTGCCTGCCTGTTTCCATGTCTGGCATTTCCTCAGATTCATGTCCGTTCTCCCTGTGTTAAATACTTCTGTTATTTATTATTAAAGTACTTACCATTACTTCAGTTTTTTCTCTGCGTTTGAGTCCTTACAAAATGGAAAAATGACGATAGATTACCCCATAAAATCAAAATGCAGAAATCAAGCAATTATTAGGCTGACTAATATACTGTTTTCTCACTTAATTTTAGTGTTTTATGCCATGTGACCGAAGTTGAAACCTTGGATGTGATGTCTCTAGAATATTCAAAAATTTTATATTCAAACCTGCTCAGCAAATTTGTTACTCATCTAAGTCATGCTTAATTTTACACTACCTGAGTGGTAATTATTCCATTTCTACCTCAAACCAGATGTCTTAATGTAGAAAAAATCTGAATCAAGTTTTCAACAATCACCATAGTAGCCTGACTCAGATGGCCATTATGTGCAGTCACTGCAGTGGTCTGTCAGTCAGCTTAATTAGTGAGCTGAACATGAGTCTAAAACTGTCAGTTTTTAAGACTTTGCATAGTCTAGAAGACAGTACTCGCAAGCATTATTCCTCATAGAAAGTGGCAATGATGACTGCCAAGTCAGGGTGAGTGTGTCATATGTGACAATAATAAAAAGCTTTTTCTTAACCATTCTAGCAGAAGGATAAACTTGGCTCACTCCTTTAACCAGCAGTCCCACACACTCTCTTTCATTAATGTACACAAGTATAAATGTTCAACACTGCCACAAAACAGTATGCTTTTGTGGTTTTCAAATCTTGAAATTGATACGTTTTTACCAAAATATATTAATGGCCCTGTGTATTTTATGGGGTTTTGTTTACCTAAAAATGATGGCAGATGGATAGCAAATGCAACAGCAACATCCATGTGCACTCCTGTATTTATGTTTTCTGTTTACTGTAACATGATGAGTTGTAGTAGTCATTTAACATGTCAGTTGTTACAGTGTTAAGATTGACAGCTGTATAAATATGTTCTCTGAGGGGCAGTTATCTAATTGTGAAACTGGCAAATAAAAGCTAAGATAAGGGCCCATTGAAAAGCTTCATAATGTTGAGTCAGGTAAAATAGGATGAAACTGAACTATAGTCATAGAGCCATAACTTCACACTTTCCTAAAGCAATAGAAATTAAATTCAGGTCACAAAATGCTCTTCTCTTTGCTCTCGTGTAGCTGTCTCCTGCTTGCGGTTTTCCACCTAAAAAAAAAAAAACAATATATATTTTTCAGCCAAGTGCTCTTAGATGGGAAACTTTATGTGTTCACAATGCCAATTGTTGAAGCAGTTAATGTTTGAAAATCACCCTCTGTTACACAGTTTCAAACTGTTAGGTGACTGACTGCCTAAACAAAGCTGTAAAAAAATGGGTAAACTTTAGTTTAAGACAATCAAAGTTAACACAATTCTTTCAATTGGCCACTATTTTTTATATTTTTATTGTGTAAAAAATGTAAACTAGCTTTAGTGTCATTTTGGGGTAATAAAGAAGCAATCAAATGGGAACTGCACCATCCTACGATAATATATATAATAAGTAGTGTTGGGACCCAGCCATGGAAACGACATTAAAACTCCGGTACAAACTTTTCTGGAACTTTCAAAATAAATTGCATTTAACTGACTTCCAGCTTCTGAGGAAAGGGAGGTAGCAGCGGACTTCCTGTGACATCAATGGCCAAATAAAAGCACCCCCTTTCCAATGGTCCGATCTCTTCCACACCGGTGTTCATTGGGATAGGAGGGGGACAAAGCGTGCTAATGTCTCTTTGCTGGCAAACAGACATAAACTCTTCAACTGGATCCAAGGGTGTCATAAGATCATGCAATAATATGCACAAGATAAGTAGAAATAAATCACTGTCTGTGTATCCGGTGATTTTCATTCATGAACGGGGTAATCAAGGTACAAGCATTGCTTGACTGTTCTGTCTGAGATCTGCACAGCGAGCCGTCTTTCATCTACAGCTACGGAGGTTAGCTGGAGGCTAACCCTTTTGTTCACACAGTGGCCACACCTTCAACCCTTTCGCAGCTAAGGAGGTTAGCTGTAGCTAACCATTGTTCACTGTGGATGCTTTCTTCAAACTTCGCCACCCCGGACAGCTTTTCCTCAGCATGGTCAGAGGTTAGGTTTGGGCAGAACAATAATAGAAAAATTTAGATTGAAATGATCTAAACGTTTTTCATTTTATGAAGTTTGGTTTTGTTTGTGTTGAACTCAGCTATCTTGGTGCTAGCAGACTATCTGCAGCACACATGTTCAGTTTTGTGTTCTTTGACTGTGTGTTTTTAAAGTTAAGAAAAACTTTATTTAAAGGGTGATTTTAAACAGAACATTGATCATAACGCACCGTCCGTGCTTATGCATTTTAACCCTTTTATTAACACTGGTATTTTAAAGGTATGTGTTTGATTCTGGTGCTAAGCTATCAGCTTCTTTTGTCAGCTCAACTGCTAACCGGCAAGAACACGTGCTTGCTACTAAAGAGTTTTCAAGCTAGTGAATAATAGTCCCTAAACATCATCTTACTAAATTTGATAACTAAGTAAACACCATTAAGCCCAATTTCTCCAGAAAGATTTGGCTCTTTTCCAAAATACTCCCTTAATAATATTTCTTTAAATATTATTTTAATAAATAAAGGCAGCTAATTAGACACCGTTGAGAATTAGTCATCCAGAAGGTTGGTTTTATTCAGCAGATCATTATTTAAAACATTATTTTATTAAAATAATATTTTATCTGATCTTGCATTGTGAATGGTTGTCTAAGTTAGTTCCAAGACTATCTTCACGTCTCTTCAAGATAATCCTTGGTTCTCAAACATAAACATTGCATGGTAATCTTGCATTACTCTTTTGGTCATAATTTTCAATCATCTTTAATCAACTTGTTTATATTGTACATAGCCCATTAGTCTTCCCAATTCTTTAATTCTGCTTGGTAGTTAGTTGGATTGTTTTAGCATAGTAAAGAGTTTGTTGATTGAAATATGTTTGACTTTGAGTTGACTTATTTTGGTTAATAAATTTTTGTATTTTAAGAAATTGTGTGAATTCATTCCATATATGTGCAGAGTTTATGCTGTTCAATAATGTCAGAGCTCGTCTCACACCTTTTTATATTGTCCTAATACCATCGCCTTACTGGGCTGGTTTTCACAGGACAACCCTTAACAGACCGAAATATTATTTGATGTAATATTAAAATATTAATATTAAATATTAAATAATATTACCTTAAACAGGCTTTACTTATTCAAAAAGTAAAATATAACGTGTTATTTTCCAAAATCCATGAGGTACATTTGTGCAAAGAAAGCGCTGCATAGAAAATACCTTTTGTCACGGTGTGTTTTGGTTTGGTATTTGTTTACGTTTATTCAGTCAGGTGTTTTTCTGTTTACTTCAGTGTATGGTAGAGAATTTAAGTACACCCTTTCATCAAACTTTTTGACAGGTGGGTGGGACTTCCGGTGAGGGCGGGATTTCCGGTGGGGGCCATATGGGCGCCATGTGGGCAGGAGGTCACGTGGTCAAGCAGGTGGTGTGTCCAAGGGGGCGTAACAGTGGATGCTGATTGGTTGTCGTCATTAGGGGCAATACCTTAAATGAGTCAATTAAAACACAGGGGTGTGTTTGTTATAAATAGAACAAGACAAATATGGTATTATCGGAAACTGTTTGGCATCAGCACCAATTAAAAATAGAGGGGGTGTGTTTGTAAGCATCGTTAAACCTTGAATAACCCAATGAAAACAATAGGGCGTGCCTTAGTGTTTACTTTAAATACAGAGATAAAACTCTGCACTTTACATGCAGCATTCGTTGGAAAAAAAGAACACCCGTTCAACAATGGCTAGAGTTAAGAGAGTTTATCGTCAAGCGGAGGAGAAACGCAACGCGTGCCAAGATGATGATGATGAACAAGCAACTGCATCATATACTTCCTCAACGGAGATACCTATCGGAATTCCCGTCATGACATACTCTACCGATGATGAGGATCCAAAATCAACTTCAACAACCATGGTTGAAAATCAGACCTCGGTTCGGCCAAGAGGTATGTCAGTTCTGTGCGAAACCCCAGTGACCGTCTACCAGTATTCATCCCGTGAATTGAATGCTCCTAAGAAATCAACATACTACATCTGCAGGGTACAAAGACCCCCGTTCAAGACTCTGCAGGAAGAATGGTCTTTGGAGCCATATGGCCTGGTTGGCAGCTGGGGTTATATTTTCATGTATGAAATAGGAGAGCTTTAGGGTTAGGGTTAGGGTTAGGGTTAGACCACAATAATTTATTAGTATGGTGTAGGGCCTCCTTTTGCGGCCAATACAGCGTCAATTCGTCTTGGGAATGACATATACAAGTTCTGCACAGTGGTCAGAGGGATTTTAAGCCATTCGTCTTGCAGGATAGTGGCCAGGTCACTACATGATACTGATGGAGGAAAACGTTTCCTGATTCCTCCAAAACACCCCAAAGTGGCTCAATAATATTTAGATCTGGTGACTGTGCAGGCCATGGGAGATGTTCAACTTCACTTTCATGTTCATCAAACCAATCTTTCACCAGTCTTTCTGTGTGTATTGGTGCATTGTCATACTGATACACGGCACCGCCTTCAGGATACAATGTTTGAACCATTGGATGCACATGATCCTCAAGAATTGTTCGGTAGTCCTTGGCAGTGACGCGCCCATCTAGCACAAGTATTGGGCCAAGGGAATGCCATGATATGGCAGCCCAAACCATCACCGATCCACCCCCATGCTTCACTCTGGGCATGCAACAGTCTGGGTGGTACGCTTCTTTGGGGCTTCTCCACACCATAACTCTCCCGGATGTGGAGAAAACAGTAAAGGTGGACTCATCGGAGAACAATACATGTTCCACATTGTCCACAGACCAAGATTTGTGCTCCTTGCAATATTGAAACCGACGTTTGGCATTGGCATGAGTGACCAAAGGTTTGGCTATAGCAACCCGGCCGTGTATATTGACCCTGTGGAGCTCCCGAAGGACAATTCTGGTGGAAACAGGAGAGTTGAGGTGCACATTTAATTCTGCCGTGATTTGGGCAGCTGTGGTTTTATGTTTTTTGGATACAATCCAGGTTAGCACCCGAACATCCCTTTCAGACAGGTTCCTCTTGCGTCCACAGTTAATCCTGTTGGATGTGGTTCGTCCTTCTTGGTGGTATGCTGACTTTACCCTGGATACCGTGGCTCTTGATACATCACAAAGACTTGCTGTCTTGGTCACAGATGCGCCAGAAAGACGTGCACCAACAATTTGTCCTCTTTTGAACTCTGGTATGTCACCCATAATGTTGTGTGCATTTCAATATTTTGAGCAAAACTGTGCTCTTACCCTGCTAATTGAACCATCACACTCTGCTCTCACTGGTGCAATGTGCAATCAATGAAGACTGGCTACCAGCCTGGTCCAATTTAGCCATGAAACCTCCCACACTAAAATGACAGGTCTTTCAGTTTCATTGTCCAACCCCTGTATATATATATCCCCTTTGATGTCTCAAAATAGCTCTATAAAATCACAAAGTAGTAGTGAAATTTATGACCATATATCTCAACAACTGTTCATTGCAGTTGCATGAATTTACTCTTTAAAATATTTTGTCAATGATTTATTTCCATAAATGTAATTGGATTTATCATGAAAATTCAGTGTCACAGGCACTGTAAGACTAATACAGTTACACCATTTCAAACAAGTTTAATAAAACAAAATCCAGTAATTGCCACTCTAATTTAAGTAAGTTAAGTTGGAGCATCAAAGTATTGCTTTAATGGTTAAACTTAATGGCATCTTAATAGTCATTCAGAATTATATAGAACAAAACTCAATTTAGTGGAAATTGTTGGCAAACTGTATTAAGTAAATTGAGCAAATAAATTTTGAGTGTGGAGACAACCCAGGAAAACACTAAGGTTCAAGTCTGCTATGCAGTACGTCTTCTTTTTAAACATTTTGAGAAAAAATTAATAACTGGCTAAAAAGAAATTATAAACATAGCTCCAGGCTCCAGAACTTTGCCATACATTTACTACTTCAGCTATTTGTGTGAAACACTGACAGGGTGATTTAATATTTTATATAATTTTAAATAAGAATAATTTTCTTATTTGTCACTTCAACAGGCACTTCAACTTTTCAAGTGGCAATTTTCTGTAATTGAAAATAATTATTATATAAATGGAAAGTGAAATAAATAACCACAAAATGTTCACAATTTGACAAGAATGATTCTGGCAGAAACCAGAGAGAGACAGATAATGGGAGAATTAAACAATTTCACATACTGTAGTAATAGACTTTAGAGATTTTTTTTTTCATTGTAACTGCACACAGTAAAAACTAAGAGGAAGAAGAGCAAGGGAATGAGATAATAAAGCTTTACATGAGTGCAAAACGGGAGAAAGAAAATTAAAGAAGGTTGGAAAATCTGGCATAAGATGGGCAAAAAAGTCAGAAAAGAGGGGGAATTATGCAAGCTAGTTAAAACCTGCTGCAATAGCTTTAGAACATGCAGCCACAAGCAGAAATATAGGAAAATACACAAGATAAATCGATCTTGCCCTTTAGTTGATCTACTGCGAACATATGGTTATCCACTCTGTGGATTAGAGAGCTGTGAAAATTTACTTACAGATTTCTTCTGCTTTAGCTTTTTTGACACACTTGCATGTTTCACACCATCAAATAAACCGTAGTAATAAAGTAAATCCAGGACACCGTTTTCAAGAGATTATTTCACATCTAAAGGAAAAAAAGCTATCACAGTCAAATGTACCTTAGGTGAAAAGGTAATTGCGCCCTAAACCTAATAACTACTTGTGCCATCTTTGATGGCAACAACTACCATCAGGTATGTGCGATAAATGGCAATGACTCTTTTACATAACAGTGGAGGAATTGCTGCCGTATATTTTTTTGCAGAAATTTAAAGTAATCACACAGGTAGGTTTTATAAACTTGTATTTAAGGTCATAAAACATACAACGTAATTTTATTTACCATTTATTTATTTTATTTTACCATCCAGAGGTGGAATTCCTGGTGGGCTTTGAGTAGTTGTCCTGCTGCATTAGTGTGATTGAATTTAACATCAAAAAGTGATAGGCGGACATTCTTCTTTGTGATTTTTAAGAGAGACCAGAATTCAGGGTTCCATTAATTAAAGCATGTCATCCACATCCTGAAACAGTAAAGCACCCCAAAACCATACCATAACCGCCACCATAATGTCATGTTCTTTTGTTTTTTTAATTATTTTTTTAATGTGTCCTGCCCGGCAGAGTAGCACTCAGAATTATTGTGCCAAGAAGAAGCCCAACAGATTTAGTTTCATAAGTGGAGTATTATAGTTAAAGTTATAATGCTGCGGTTGATATATATAGAAAAACTTTATCAGAAACTGCTATGGGGTTATTTCCAATGAACACGGAGACGGAAACGCCCTCCATGAACCCCAACACGAATTTTCCCACAGTGCTACTCTCAACCTGGACACAGATATTGAACACACGCCCCCAAACCCAAATGCCATGAATCCCCTCCCCACAGGGCCACACCCCCAAAGGAGAGCTCCACCCCCGAAAAGCCAATAAAGACACATCCATACCACGCAAGCTCCATGCACAGCCCCATTCCAAGCACCCTCGCCGCATCCCACCTTCCACCACACAGCAAGCTTTAACGGCAAGGCAAAGGCAGGGCTCAACCCCACCCTTAGTTTTATGCTGCATGTGATGGATGTGGACTTTCCAAAAAGTTCAATTTTGTCTCATCACTCCATGTAATACTTTCCCAAAAGTGTTACCAAAATGTTTTTGGCAAATGTGAGACGGGCCTTTCTTTTTGGACAGCAGTTGTTCTCACATTAAATCTCCTGGACACCATTTTTCCCCAGTAGCTTTATTTTTGTTGAATCATGAACCAAGGCAAGTGAGGCCTGCAGTGCATTTGATCATATTCTGGGTTCTTTATGGCCACATGGATGACAATGCACCCTTGGAGTAAATTTGGTAACCTGGCCATCCCCAGGAACAGTCACTACTGTTCCTTGTTTTCTCATTTGTGTAAAACCACTAGACTGTGGTTTAGTGGAGTCCCAAAATCTTAAAATGGCTTTGTAACCCTTTCCAGACTGATAGATGTGAGTGATGTTTTTTCTTATTTGTCCTTGAACGTCTTTCGATTACAGTCATGGTGTTTTGGTTGTTTAGATCTTTTAGCCGAGTTCATCTTGTTAGATAGGTTCTGTGGTTTCTTGTTTCTACAGGTCTAATAGTTATGCTGATGGATGAAAGCAATTAACACCAATGGAGATGAAGAGAATGTAATGTGAAAAATTGTGAAGTAGATGATGGAATAAACTATATTCCGCCATATTAAAGACAAACTTTGAAGCTTTGCTGTAAAGGAAGCTCCCTTATTTTCATTGTTCTCAACTCATTCCTCCTGAAGCCTACCCTGAAATAAACCCTACATACAGTCCTTACTTCTCATAGCTACATGTCCTGAGACATGTCTGTAATTTTTCCATGTCTTGCCTCTGTTTGTAAGTTTACCCGTTTCTTTAATTAAATGTATTAATCTACACACCATGCTGCTCCCTAGCTCTTTCCTGCACTTTGGTCCAACAACAACCTCACTGAACATGGCATCAGGTAATTTCACACAAAGAAATAAGTTGATATCACACAAAGGGTGAAGATGAATATAAATGCCACATTTGTTATCCATCAATGGGAATCAAATGGGATTCAGTGAATGCACTGCTGTCTTTCACACAGAAAGAACCTCAGCATTTTCTCTAGCTTTTAGTTCACCGTCAGTGGCTTTTATACAACTCAGGCAAAAAGTAATAAATCCGCAATGGCCAAGAGAAGAGATGAATGCTTGCAACTGTTATAAATAACAAATGTAAATGATTAAAACACATTTTGAAAATAGAATTTTTGCTGCCCACATTAGCTGACATGCAACAGTTAGCCTACCTAGCAAATTTTTATTCATTCTTCCTTCTCTCCACACTCCAGAAACCAGAAGTAAAAACATTTTCAGCAACTTGTAAACCGCATATTTTTACTTTTCTTCTTTTGACATGTTTTATTTTTATTATTATAGCACTTTAAGATGTTTACATAAGCTAATTCTTGCAGTTTGCCCTTTTTAAATTTTATTTTATTTTTTCTGTAGGTGGGCATTCCTTATAAGAACAGATGTCTTGGGAACTAAAGTTGTAAAAACTGACACAACCATCTTCCTGTTTTAATAAAGACAGTTTGTCTTTACAGGATGCTATACAGGTCCTTCTCAAAATATTAGCATATTGTGATAAAGTTCATTATTTTCCATAATGTCATGATGAAAATTTAACATTCATATATTTTAGATTCATTGCACACTAACTGAAATATTTCAGGTCTTTTATTATCTTAATATGGATGATTTTGGCATACAGCTCATGAAAACCCAAAATTTCTATCTCACAAAATTAGCATATTTCATCCGACCAATAAAAGAAAAGTGTTTTTAATACAAAAAACGTCAACCTTCAAATAATCGTGTACAGTTATGCACTCAATACTTGGTCGGGAATCCTTTTGCAGAAATGACTGCTTCAATGCGGCGTGGCATAGAGGCAATCAGCCTGTGGCACTGCTGAGGTCTTATGGAGGCCCAGGATGCTTCGATAGCGGCCTTTAGCTCATCCAGAGTGTTGGGTCTTGAGTCTCTCAACGTTCTCTTCACAATATCCCACAGATTCTCTATGGGGTTCAGGTCAGGAGAGTTGGCAGGCCAATTGAGCACAGTGATACCATGGTCAGTAAACCATTTACCAGTGGTTTTGGCACTGTGAGCAGGTGCCAGGCCGTGCTGAAAAATGAAATCTTCATCTCCATAAAGCTTTTCAGCAGATGGAAGCATGAAGTGCTCCAAAATCTCCTGATAGCTAGCTGCATTGACCCTGCCCTTGATAAAACACAGTGGACCAACACCAGCAGCTGACACGGCACCCCAGACCATCACTGACTGTGGGTACTTGACACTGGACTTCTGGCATTTTGGCATTTCCTTCTCCCCAGTCTTCCTCCAGACTCTGGCACCTTGATTTCCGAATGACATGCAGAATTTTCTTTCATCCGAAAAAAGTACTTTGGACCACTGAGCAACAGTCCAGTGCTGCTTCTCTGTAGCCCAGGTCAGGCGCTTCTGCCGCTGTTTCTGGTTCAAAAGTGGCTTGACCTGGGGAATGCGGCACCTGTAGCCCATTTCCTGCACACGCCTGTGCACGGTGGCTCTGGATGTTTCTACTCCAGACTCAGTCCACTGCTTCCGCAGGTGCCCCAAGGTCTGGAATCAGCCCTTCTCCACAATCTTCCTCAGGGTCCGGTCACCTCTTCTCGTTGTGCAGCGTTTTCTGCCACACTTTTTCCTTCTCACAGACTTCCCACTGAGGTGCCTTGATACAGCACTCTGGGAACAGCCTATTCGTTCAGAAATTTATTTCTGTCTTACCCTCTTGCTTGAGGGTGTCAATAGTGGCCTTCTGGACAGCAGTCAGGTCGGCAGTCTTACCCATGATTGGGGTTTTGAGTGATTAACCAGGCTGGGAGTTTTAAAGGCCTCAGGAATCTTTTACAGGTGTTTAGAGTTAACTCGTTGATTCAGATGATTAGGTTCATAGCTCGTTTAGAGACCCTTTTAATGATATGCTAATTTTGTGAGATAGGAATTTTGGGTTTTCATGAGCTGTATGCCAAAATCATCCGTATTAAGACAATAAAAGACCTGAAATATTTCAGTTAGTGTGCAATTAATCTAAAATATATGAATGTTAAATTTTCATCATGACTTTATGGAAAATAATGAACTTTATCACAATATGCTAATATTTTGAGAAGGACCTGTACAGACACACACACAAGGCAAAGACCAAGAGCGGGATACTGTATTTCAAAACAAATCATACAAAATGTATTAGCTGTTTAAATATGACTCCCATGAGGTAAAAATACCCTTACCTAGCACTGAAAGAAACATGTGGGTAAAAACTCTTTCTGAGAGGTGTTTAGTACATTGGGTCTTTGGAAGTTAACTACTACCTCAAATCTAGTGTGTGATGAAAAAATCATGGTGTGAATGAGGTTTTTGTAATTATAAGGGGATGATTTGCTGGTGTTTTTAATGTTTCTGGCCAATATTTACTGATTATTTAGTGAACGAGTAAAGAGGTAATGGTTAGAGCGCACGACCCATGTACGGAGGCTTCAGTCCTTGATGCAGCTGTCCATGGTTCGAGTTCCTACCCGCGATCCTGTACTGCATGTCTTTCACCTCGCTTTACCCTACTTACTGTTTGCTTACTTTGAAATAACAAAGCTGCTGCAAAACAAAATCATTGAAAAAAAAGGACAACCGTTCAGTATAACTGTTCTAGATAATCTAAACACCCATAAGGTCTATCACTCTCTTACTACCCTTCTGCCAGTTGTACTATTTGATAAAGAACCAGCATAGTTTAACAAAAAGAAAGTTTATTAGAGGTTTGGCATGTTCTTGCTAAAAGGTACGTTAAATGAAACGAAATTTTGAGACTTGCTTGTTAACTGTTCTTTTTCTATTTGACTTTTTTTTATTTGTAAAATACAATTGCAACCACATTTCTTGGTACAGATGTGAGTAGAGCCTTAAAATAAATACATTTTACTGTAGTAGCAAAAGCTCACAATTATTTTCTTTTGAAAATTTCAACCTTAAATTGAAGTACTTTATTAACTGGAAAAAAACATAATTTTATGAAAATACACTGCCTTGCCAAAAAAAAGTTGCCAACTGGATTTAACAAAGCAGAAGGGCAAGCCTCCAATTGGATAATTACTGCATGGGCGATTACCTTTCAGTTGGCAATAAGTTATTTAACCCCGAAGGTAATTTAAGTGCTAGACAACCATGATGATCCACACAGTAAGAGGACAGGTGAGCTTTGAGTTTGACAAGTACTCCTCCTCTCATTCCACATCTTCTGCGCCGCTTGCTGCGTGGCAACTTACCGACAGAGTGCCAAAGATAAGCTGGCACAGATGCTTTGAATGTCCAATATGAACTCAATCCTGGACATTGTACAGCAAACCCTGGATTCTTAATAAAGTTAAACGTTTGTAGACCAGCAATGAAGACACACAAGTGGCAAAAAGAAAAAAACATGAATAACATTAACAAATTCACAAGAGGTATACTGGGTGCCATCACAAAGGCTTTAGCATAAGGAATGTGACTATTTGGACAGAAGTTTAGTGCTAGCCAAAGTATCAAACTTCTTCTCTAAAATAACTAAAATAACCTCATAATAGCAATGGCTAACAGCGCATCCCTTATTTACTTTTTCTGTGTTACAGAAGTAAAATGTGATATTCTGGCTGTTTCTGAGTCACAGTATCAGTTTATATTACGACCCTTTTTTCCCCATTTTATGGGATTCACCGCCCATAAGTCCATTCTCTGTCTGACAATCTATAATCAAGCTTGTGAACCTGTAATGCACATCTCCCACCATACAGTTTAGGCTGTGTGAGGACCACATCCTTTTCTATAACTTGGCCAGTTACTCCTGCTCATAAAGTTATGGCTTGCTTAACACAAGGACACAACCTTGGTGTCAGGTAGCTCTGGTCTGCCTCTTTACTACTAATCCGTCACTCTCGGCTGCCACCTTAGTAGAGCTACAATTGCAACCAGGTCACAGGCAATTAGCTTTCCTTTTAACCCCCCTTGTATACATAATGCTACCATCCATCAATCAGTTCTCTCTCATTCATCAGTCAAACCACACTTCCACAATATAGCAAAGAGTGAAGAGGAGTGATGACCCACATCAATTCCTTTCCCCTCAATCCCCTGCCTCTGTACATTTATTAGTCGTTCTCTGTGCTTATCCAACCAAACATCTCGTCGACTAAAGCAATATATTTTCATTCTGTCCCCTGTGTTTATACATTGTGTTTGAAATCCAAGACCAAGTTCAATTAGCTTCTATTTTAGAAAAATGAAAAAGTTTTCTATCTAAAAATCAAAACAATGACTTAATAAATTGGCACTGGAGGCACAGGGGTATTTTTCAATGGATTCCCTCCCTTCAAGTTTTCAATGTATATGTTTCACGTCTGTAAAACAAAATAATAAAAAAAAAATCACATTGTCATAGTACAATATTGAATTTCAAAGCAAGTTTAAGCTGTGGATTTGGGTTGTGCTACTTGTAATTTATTTGTATTTTGCTTTTAAGGAGTCCAGATCTGAAAAACACATAATTCTTTAGTTGGTCATATGTATGCCAGGTGTTCAGTTAATATCTCTTGTAGCATTTTCACACCATGTCCATTCTAGTTCTTAAGCAGTGCGGGTGCCAGAGTCTGTTCTGTACTGGTTCAATAAAAAAAAAAAAAGGGTTGATTGTCCACAGCCATAGGGACAGCCACATCATTACACAACTAAAAATGTGTCTTCTAGTGAATGTTCGATGTTCACCATGCTCTATTTAAACATGACAAAAATATCATAGTGCAGGACAAAAGTTGGATGACACTAATCTGGTACTTATCTCAGTATACCGGCAAACAGGTGTCCTCATATCACCAGCCAAACGAATTAATGCTGACTTTGAAATATGTCTATTCCTACTGATGTTGAAGCTCTCTATTGTTTTATTAACATTATTTTATTATTATTATATTATATTATATATTGCCGACAGCATTTATATTGGTTTTGGTTCCCATGATCCTGGCCCTGCAGCTCTTGATAAAAGTAGTTTTTTCTTATGGTCCAGCTAAGCGTTGGTGCTGAAATAGCACTGTTCTTTTGTAAATCAGTGCTTGTGGCAGAAACATAAAGAACTGGTGGAAAAGCTGCTGACACACTGTTTCCTATCTTGCCATGTATTCTGGCTTATCAAAAAACATGTAACATGGGTCTCAATGTGAGCAAATTACGTGCATTTTGTGGAATATTAAATTCAGTCACTTCTATTAAGTGTGTCTGCTGCTGTTGTATAGTATGTGCATAGGTTAAAGGGTGTAGAATTGACCGTATTTGCTGCATAAGGACATTTCTTAACAATTTTTTAACAATAAAAGTAGTGGGCTTGGACTTGGTTACGCCATATCAGTACACCTAATTTGTCTTAACTTAGACATCAGACAGCATTGACTGTGGAGCACCTGGGAAATAAAGATTCTCCTGACTCTGAGCAAACACAACAGGCACACAAGTGGCTATAAGGTGACTGTTGGGTGCCACATAAAATGTTTACAAAATAGATGATTTTGTATTTCCACCACAATGAAATTAATTTCCCCATGGATTTTCTGTGACAACACATTAGCTAAGAAATCCCCCCCCCCCCTGCATGTTTGTGGTGGCTTTATTCATTTGCTTTCCCTTCCCTCAACATCCTCCATCTTTCTGGTTCTGATGGGAAGGTCATTTGAACATTTTTCTCACATATACAAGACATTTTCACCTTTGCTTTCATAATTCAGCCAATTCAAAGAGGCAATTGGTCAGCTTCAATCAGTGTCCAATGTCAAGTGTTCTTTGGTCAGCTTGAATATAAATTGCTGGTCAGGGTATATGTGTGTTTGATCATGATTGACATGGCTTTTCAGCTAAGAAAATCACCAACATAAATAAAGTCCACAAATCCTCAAGTATGTATGAGTTTACAACAGTGAAACCGTTGCTATCACAATAAGTTTTTTCTCATTTTTATTTAACGCTTTTACTAGGGATCTTTCACAAAATAGGGAAACATATTTTGGGAAATTTCCTTTGCTCTCACCTGACAGGTCATTAAATGACAACATCAATATTAGTGTCATCCCTCTGAGGTAAGCAGCAGAACTGGTTTACATTAAATCATAAGAAAACTGTTCCTGTTAGTAAAAATAAACAATATTTTTGTCCAATCATACTTCACAGCATGACCTGGCTTTTGTATAGGTTTATTTGACAACTTGCAAAGCCATTTCACTGAGCTTAACTCTTAACTAATATCCCTGTGGTTCAGCTAAGTCCTGATTAAACAAAACGTCCCACTCTTTGCATTGATTCGAAATACCCTGAAAACACTTTACAAAGAGTAACACTTGCAGTGCCTATGTTCACCCACTGTTGCTTAAATTCAAAAGTGAACAAAAACAGAGTGCATTCATGTTATTTTTATGACTAAACATAGTTCTGTTAGAAAATAAGTTTAAAAGATTGCTAACAGCTCCGGTATTTTTAACATGCAGGTTTAAAATATCTTTGACATCATGTTTTCTATTAATTCAAAAATCTAATTTAAGACATATCGATATCCTTGATTGTTCATTAACATACACAATTTGTTTTTTTTAAACCTGTGGTCAGATCAAATGGCTGTCAGGTCAAATATCTGTCAGGGTGAGAATTAGTGAAGTAAAGAATGTGATCCAGGAGAAATACATACAGATGCTGTTCAGTAAAATCAATCATGCTCTGTATCCCGATCATTTACTTCTTCTCTCCATTCTTCCTTTTTAAGCCCGCTCCAACTTTTCCACAATCCCTTAACATTGCCTGAAGGTGGGGGAGACTTACTGAATACATTTTCATACTAATCTACATAAATGACGGATAAAAGAGAAATAGGGTCTTTTCTCCTTGGATATATTTTTCTCTGTTATCTTTTTTTAAAACTTTGGGCACATTTCCCTACAAATTTACCTTCAAATTTACCTTCAAATTATTTAATTATTATTGCAAACTACCAAGCTATATAATCTGTTCAGTTTTTTGTCTTAATTGCAATCTCTCTAAATATCTTCAAAACATTCTTCCTATAAAAGTGATCCCATGATTTCAACCTCTAAATTATATTGCAATATCACATTGAATATAACATGTCATAATATTTTTGTTGTTATACATAAATTTAACACTAAGTTTCAGCAGTGTTTTTCTTTATTCAAACTTCATTTAGAAGAGCATTATGTTTTCATGATCTTAAACTTTACAGACGGGCTTTACAGCTGTATCCTAATATTTCATGATCAGAGCATCTGTGTGACAGTGGTAGGAATTTGCTGGCTTTCTTTCCCAAATAACAAATTAGGCAGTGGTGTGCACTCTAAAAAGAGATGAGTTAATCCAACCTAAATTAACTGCTTCAATGTAATTGAATTATGTTTATCCAAGTTACTTAATTAACTTTGTTCACCTTAAATATTTAAGTTAGACATACTTAAATCATTTCATTGTTTCTCTCAAATAAAGAATTCAAACTGCTTTAACTTAATTTTTTAGAAATTCAACTCAAAATATTAAATTGTTCCAAAATAAAATACGGAATTATCCAAAAGAACATTATCACTTACGCTGTATTAAAATACAGCTTGAATGATCTTAAATGTGTGTTTAAGCATATTATTTTAGTTTTTCTGGCATAAAATACTTTAATGGTAATCAGAAATTGAAGTTGGCTAAAAAAAGATCTCCATTGAATAAAAGAAACATTTGAAATTGTATTGTGAAAATCACACATTCATGAACAGTTTTGCAGGCCAGGAGTTGAATCCAGGACCATTTTGCTGCAAGGCAACAGTGCTACCAACTGCACAACCATGCAGCTTTTGAAACTTCACAAGGGATATTGCTTTTCTCCTTAAGTGTGGTTGTGAGTACTTTTACATACTTGTCAGCATCATTCTAGATTGTGAAAGAGTTTTTCATGTTTATGTCATCACATCAAACAGCTGATGTGGATGTTTAAATTACATATTACTATATCCAACTTGGTTTATGAAAAACTGTCTGTCATGGCTGTCTTCTGAGTAGTCGATAGATTAGCTTGGATCGCTGTCAGAAAGACAGTGGGTTTTATTTATTTATTTATTTTTTCGGTTGACAGGAAATACAGGGGAGAGAGCAAGGAAGGAAATTCTGCAAAGTTCAATGGGCCAGGATTTAATTCCACGACAGCCTGTGTTCAGTACAGGGGTCACACACTTAACCCCCAGCAACACCAGTAAAGTTCCTAAAGGCCGTCAGATTTTGAATACTCACAAGTGCTCAAATGTTTAAACAAAATACTAGCTTAGCGTTATCTGTCAGGATATTATACGTTTTTCTTTATGTAAAGTCATCTATAAGCAGCACCAGAAAGACGTCTTCACTGTGAGCTAAACAGCTGCAGCAGCTCACATTAATAGACACAGTGGAGTTGCAACAGATTAAAGTAGTTTTTTCTACACACTATAAAGATCACCCACACATCACTGTCACCTCCACGATGTCCAGGTAAGCTGATCCTTAAAAAACCACCGCCGTGTCCTCATTGTAGAATGTCCTTATATAAAGTCAAGTCTGGTGGCCACTGCAACACATGAGCCACTACCAGGCATTGATGCAGTCTAGTGCCTTTACATAAAATTCCAATAAAGTACATTTAAGTTTGTGGTGTGTGTTTTGAAAGATTTTGCTGCAAAACTAAGTATTTTCTTATTTATTTTGTACTTAGCAACTACCCTAAACAAGTAAATAGTGATGTGTCATACAATGCTTTAGTGATTAATAATATTTTTGGAAAGCAGTGAACACATAGGCTTCAATAAATGTTCAATTGAAATTGAAGATGTAAATGTGGTCCAGAATGTTTAGGTGGTGAGCTATGGATATACATTAACTTGTTTTACCAAGATGAACTAAAAACTAGTTCAAAAATACTAGTTCTTACATCCAATGCCAAGTAACTTTTTAAAGTCAACTAGGGATGCATGATATCAGGTTAATAACTAATTGAGGTAGTACTGAGGTAGGTACTGAATATTGTAAAGTTGATGTTGATTACAATTACCTCATGTTTTCCTATCTTTTCTGTCATTACCATGTCCTCTTCATTTTCTTTGGGCTTTACCATCTCAGCTAATGAAGACACACATGTAGCATTGGCAATTAGAGTCAAACTGGCCAAATACATAACTGGTACACAGAATATGAATGTATGGCACCTGAAACACCCTCCATTTCTGCTACCTGTATGACCCCTTCTCTTTTCCAATGGTTATAATCAGTCTGACAGAGAGAGGTATCCTAATCCTTGTGGTTTTTAGTATAACAATGACCATCAGTGGGACCCTTTGTGAGGTGCCTTGAGACGACATTGTTGTAAATAATCGCCGTTTAACTAAATAATCTGAACTGAAACTATCTGTGTAGTTATGCTGCTATAGGCTTAGGCTGCTGGAGGACATAATGACTACTTTCACCCTCTTCGCTACATTCTCACACTACTCTCCAATTTTGCATTGTTTGCTGTTATTTCAGCTTTTAACCTTGTTCTCTCTTTTCTCTTCCTAGAAGCTACACCTGGCCTGTCTCTGTGTCTGCCTGTGACACCTTTCTGGAGAGGGGAATCGTCCGAGCTTCTGCTGGCAACAACTTAATGCTCACCCTCTACCAATGATCCACATAGCCCTGTCTTTTAGTGTTTAACCCTTTCTCTCTCCTAGACATGGAAATTGACTGAGCTTTTACTGTAACTAATTATATGTGCTCTCTTTCAGACTCTAACCTTGAAAACTGGCTCAGAGTTTATCTGTTCTTTATTTCTAGGTGAAACGACTAAAGGAGCTACATCCATTAACATTTACTTTTCCTTCCCATAGAAAGTACTCCTGGATCAGTGCTTCTTTGTTCTTTTTGTGTCTCTGCTCTGTTCTCTCAAACCTCAAGTCGGTCGTGGCAGATGGTCGCTCACACTGAGCCTGGTTCTGCTGGAGGTTTCTTCCTGTTAAAAGGGAGTTTTTCCTCTCCGCTGTCGCTACATACATGGTCAGTATGAGGGATTGCTGCAAAGTCAACGCCAGTGACTGTCCACTGTCTCTACATGCTCATCCGGGAGGAGGGAATGCTGCAAGTCACTGACTGGATGCAATCTGCTGGGTTTCCTTAGATAGAAAAACTTTTTATCCAATTTGAATAAAAAGCTAACTCCAACTGCACTGTTCAATTGTTAGGATTAATTGGAATGTATGTACCTGACTGTTGTGAAGTGCCTTGAGACAACATGTGTTGTGAATTGGCGCTATATAAATAAAACTGAATTGAATTGAATTGAATTGAAATATAATATCCTAGCGAATTTGCATCCAGGCAGAGCATAGCGATATTGCAAACATCAATAATGCGATAGACATTCTGTCTCAATAAGTCGCACAGCTCTTTTTTATGAAGGAATTGTTAAATTATAATAAAAAGATCAATAGGTGTATGTTGTCTACCATAGTAAATACTGTTAAGACTGATCAATTTAGAAAAAAAAGACTTAAGTTAAGGAGTAGGCGACACAAGTTATTGATACATGATTCCCTCAATGTGAGAAATAAATAAACTCAAGTTTTGTGCCCTAAACCTTGAGGTTTTACAATAAAGCACTCATTTGGTTTGGTTTAAACAGCTGTTTAGAGATAAGTTACGGTGTAAAAAAGAAAATCCTTGTGGAATTCACATTTTTGTATTTAGAAGAAGTTCCTGCACGGGAAGCTGCATCTTGATCCCAGAGTGTCATGCAGGCTCATGCAAAAAATAGGACTTAGGCTTACATATTAAAACATGCCAGAGGATTTATACTAATGTGGAAGTTCATGGGGCTGCATGTATTATCAAGAGTCCACATGTGTTGGATGTTAAACACTTTAAGTCTACAGGAAAAAAAGTAATCTCAACAAATGAAGATCAGTTATTTTGAACAAGCGGAATAAATGTTTTTCTGAGGATAAAAACACTGTGAGGAAGGTTACAAGGTCTTAAGCTTCTCTATAGTCACTTCATGCAATTTAACACGTCTTCCAAATGCTGGAGATTATAACTAAAGGTGACGGCAGTCTCAAATTAATACAAAATAATGCAATCTAGTGACACTGATTCTTGTAAAAATATTTTTGTGTCTCTTCAAACCAATGATGGATAGGTGCCGATGAGAGAAGGAACAGCATGAGTATCAGCTTAGGAGTAAGAGTGTAACGACTGTGACTCCGTTTAGTCCATAGCTTCTGCCTCTTTCTCTTGCATAGGCTCAGTAATGATGTCCTGTACGTGTTTGATTTTAACTTACCCCACTTCACTTCTGCAGTTTTGTCATCTCTTCACTTATCCTCAACTATTTTCTTTACATAAGCAATAAAGTATATGATGCTGTTTTTTCTTCTTAAAATTCATTTTAAGATGTTGCAGATAGTCAACAATGCAATAACACTTCGCAGGCTTGTCCCCACTATGTAAGATCTGTGAAGCTCTACAAAGGTATACAGAGAACTACAGGGGTTGGACAATGAAACTGAAACACCTGGTTTTAGACCACAATAATTTATTAGTATGGTGTAGGGCCTCCTTTTGCGGCCAATACAGTGTCAATTCATCTTGGGAATGACATATACAAGTCCTGCACAGTGGTCAGAGGGATTTTAAGCCATTCTTCTTGCAGGATAGTGGCCAGGTCACTACATGATACTGATGGAGGAAAACGTTTCCTGATTCCTCCAAAACACCCCAAAGTGGCTCAATAATATTTAGATCTGGTGACTGTGCAGGCCATGGGAGATGTTCAACTTCACTTTCATGTTCATCAAACCAATCTTTCACCAGTCTTGTTGTGTGTATTGGTGCATTGTCATCCTGATACACGGCACCGCCTTCAATGTTTGAACCATTGGATGCACATGGTCCTCAAGAATGGTTCGGTAGTCCTTGGCAGTGACGCGCCCATCTAGCACAAGTATTGGGCCAAGGGAATGCCATGATATGGCAGCCCAAACCATCACTGATCCACCCCCATGCTTCACTCTGGGCATGCAACAGTCTGGGTGGTACGCTTCTTTGGGGCTTCTCCACACCGTAACTCTCCTGGATGTGGGGAAAACAGTAAAGGTGGACTCATCAGAGAACAATACATGTTTCACATTGTCCACAGCCCAAGATTTGCGCTCCTTGCACCATTGAAACCGACGTTTGGCATTGGCATGAGTGACCAAAGGTTTGGCTATAGCAGCCCGGCCGTGTATATTGACCCTGTGGAGCTCCTGACGGACAGTTCTGGTGGAAACAGAAGAGTTGAGGTGCACATTTAATTCTGCCGTTATTTGGGCAGCCGTGGTTTTATGTTTTTTGGATACAATCCAGGTTAGCACCCGAACATCCCTTTCAGACAGGTTCTTCTTGCGTCCACAGTTAATCCTGTTGGATGTGGTTCGTCCTTCTTGGTGGTATGCTGACTTTACCCTGGATACCGTGGCTCTTGATACATCACAAAGACTTGCTGTCTTGGTCACAGATGCGCCAGCAAGATGTGCACCAACAATTTGTCCTCTTTTGAACTCTGGTATGTCACCCATAATGTTGTGTGCATTTCAATATTTTGAGCAAAAACTGTGCTCTTACTCTGCTAATTGAACCTTCACACTCTGCTCTTACTGGTGCAATGTGCAATCAATGAAGACTGGCTACCAGGCTGGTCCAATTTAGCCATGAAACCTCCCACACTAAAATGACAGGTGTTTCAGTTTCATTGTCCAACCCCTGTATATACCCTCGTTTATCCACTCAAGCTAATGAACAAGAAAGTACAAAACACCATGCAGGGGTAATATTTAGGACTAATCTCAAGTTTTTGTCATTATCATTATACTAGACAATGTGACTGAAGTATGGTTGGGAATAAATGTCACTTAAAAGGGCTGGACACTTTGAGAAAAGGACAGTTCTCCAAATGGCAAGCAAGCCAAAGGCAGGGTGGTAAAAAAACAAAAACAGAAAAGATAAAAGGGAAGGGTTTGAGTTACTCAGAGTGTCTTAATTAAGGTGAGATAGAAGAAAATAAAAGCTTGGCTGCTAGTCATTAATGAGACTCTCAGCAAGAATAAAAAATGCTTCAAAGAAAAGACAAAACAAAACAGTGAGATAGAAAAGGAGGCTTAGGTTAACCGGTATACTCAGAAGAATATGGCGTTACTGACATTAAGCTTTTATGAATATTCTTAATAGTGTCAGCCAGACCATTGTCAACAGTTCAGCATGAGTTTTTTATTGTAGCACAAATGCATGAAACAATGTGGCAACAAGACAGAAACAGGAAGATGATGCAGCATATAGCAGTTACAGATTAAAAAACTTTACTTTTTACCTTCATTCTTTATACTCATAAATTCTGAGTTGAATAACAATTTATCTTACATTTAAAGATGATTATCAAAGTTTTTATAGAATTTATCATTATGAAAATCAAATCAATGTGCATTTTTATTCATCAATCCTTAGTATAAAAATATATGATTCTAGCACAAAATCATTGATATAATTTAATTTAAATTGATAATTAAAAGAAATCATCCTCCATTCTTTTCTTTATTTATTAATTATGTATTATTATCATTCATACCAGTTGACACTTTAAGGAATTAGTTCTCATTTATTCATATGTAATTTATTTAATCATAATCACAGTTATACACTTCTGCAAAAGAAAAGCAAATGAATGTTTGACTGCAGAACGGTCCTCCCCAGTCTTTAAAGCTTCAGAATGCGAGTATTTAGTCATTTAAAATTTTTATTTTAAATGTGAAATTTTCATAATTTCTGCATGGATACATGGAAGGATCTCACCTTATTTTGACACAGGGCTTTAGTAAAACTAAACTGCAAAACATTATGTATTGCACCTTTTTTCTAACCATGTATAGTTCCCAGTGGCATGTTTTTATTGTAGGAAAGAAAATCATAAAAACACCATTTAGAAAAATTTCTACAGTCCTACAACAGTCCTACAACAGATACAAGTTTCCAAACAGGCCATACTAGCATTGAAGTGAATCCTATTGACAGACAAAAAAATTGTGCAAAAATTGCTTTAATTTCCTAAGTAATTATTATGTAATTATACTATGCTTTAGAGATTAATTTAGTCTGTAACGGCGTGCTGTGTTATGTTGGTGTCTCCCCACATTATCCATAATCACAGCCCTGTGATATGTCAAAAAACTGTTCTGGTATGCAGAGTAGGGACAATGTGTTAGTTATTGATTTCTGATCTTTCTACATTGTATTTCTGTGGTATGTGAATGCATGTACTGAGTATGTGCAAACGTCTTTTTTCTATGTCCGATAGAAAATTATGCATTGTATGTTTGCAACCAACATTATTGCCTGTTGTTTTATTGAAAAAAATCTACATATCTGAAGATTTCCTTTCATTAGCATGTTTGAACACCTAAATGATGTAAGAACATAAATTCTCCAAAATCTCCTAAATAAATTGTGTATTTCCAAAAAGGAGCTTAGAGTAAGCCGTGACCTGAATTAGCATGACAACATTGTACAAATTATTATCTGATAGAAAATCGAATTTAAAAAAGCTCCCTTATTAGAGTTTATGGGATTGATCACTAATTATACAATTATTATCGCTTATAAATAGTGCAGACCAGCATTAACAAAACCACTAAAACACACAAAGACATAATCAATAAAGACAGTGTTATGAAAATCTGTCCTTGTGGTTGTAGTAGGAAAGGAAGTCTTTATGAGGCCTGTTATTATGCAGTCATTATGCAACCATTACCATTACAAAATGCCACTTAAAAATGGCATCCAATTAATATTGCTCTTAACTGAAGGAGATGTGAGCTACTGCTGAAGTCATTGTACATGGCCCAACAAAAACCCAAAACAATTAGGATCAGGAGAGACAGCGAAACTAGCAATATAATTCATTAATTTTATTACAGTTAGATGGATTTTTTTTTTTCTGAATCCATTTTATTAATTCATAGCTTTTAAAACTTTCAATTAATAAATAAATAAAAGGAACAAATAAAATCATCACAGTTAAGTCACGGAGGCTTTATGTTTTCACTACTCACCCTACTGACTCCTCGGCCCCTGTCCTCTCCATAGTTTGTTCCCAGGATTTCAAAGAAGATATTGGGATTACTGCCATTGTCAGTAAACTCCAAGAAACTGGTGAGGCCACTTACTCCAAACTGCAAGAACAACAGAAAATGTCATTTTAACAATCTTGGATGATTTCCCAGTTTAAAACCCTAAGTTTGGTCATTCAGGTATATTTGTCTCAGATAACAGTTTTCCTCACCAAGACCATTGTGACATTAACCATATTACGTCTCGTTTATATAACGTATTAGCGTTTTTACCTTGGAATTTAAGCATTTTCTGTGCTTATTCATAAACGAAGACATAACTCATGGTTGAAAAAACACTAATAGCTACAAGCTGACCCAGACCTCTCCAATAATTATGGCAAAAGTCTTCTTTTAGAAAACATATTTTTTCAGTTTTTAGTAATAATTACAAAGGAAATAGTAGGCCCTATTAAATAGTCCTATTACGTTTTTTTTTTTATTATTAATTTTGTTGTTTTACTTTTACAGACCAAAGAAAGTAGAAAGGTCTTACATTTAATTTGTAAAGTGACTTGCACGTATTGGTCCAACCCCATTTCATTTGCTACTCAATGTGGGTATGCCTTTTTGGTCCAAAGGCCAAAACGTTAGCCGGTTACAGTGGATGTATATTAAGACTCTGAGTATGCTAGTTTCTGCAGATGGGGACGTGGTGCAGCGGCAGGCATTACTATGGATGTAGTGGATTATTTACTTTCTCATCCATTTTCTTTAACGTGTTTGGATAAGAAAATGGAAGAGATGGAATTGAAAAGTTTAGGGCCCTCAAACACAGCTGAAGCAGGAACATTGCACTGGATGCACAGAGATCTGATTGCATTTGGTAGCTGCTCAGTGTCTCCCATATATCATGCATGTTAATAATTAAGTAGATTAAAAGCAGCAGTTACATACACACATAAACACAACTGGACAGTGGACCTTTCTGAAACACTGAAAATAACAAAAATAGATTTTACTAAAATAGATCCCTAAGACATTGACACAATCAGAGAGGGGCTTCAGTAAGCCAAAATGGGTTATTTCACAGAATTAATATGGGGCAGCAGAAAATAATGTCTGGTTGCATGGCTGGACTTCAGCCAGAAATTGCCTGACATTAATAATATGATGATTACTCTTTGTGCATCTCAAAAAACTCAAAGCTTCTTTTTAAATAAGGAACCAAATGCTCATCTCAAAACTTGACAAATTAATCTTTGAGGAATGTTCTGCAGCAATAATTTCAGTTAAAAAATATAGTTCTGTCTAGAGTGTGATATTGTAGGCCATGGATAATTATTTTTAGGCCCCAGACTTGTTTGTGGTTAATGTTTTTATGGTAAAAAAAATATATATATTTTGTGATATGATGTCTTTGTTGTTGAACCCTGATCCTTTTAATAAGTTTTTATCATTAGGCTTTGATTTCTAGCTTTAAATTAACTATTTACCCTCTGCGGCTCTAATGTCATCAGTTTCAGTTTCAACTGCCTCTACTAATTTATTCTCAGTCTTTACTCTCCCCTCGATTAATGAAATCTCCAAATTAATTCAAAAATCAAAATCTTCAACATGCCAATTAGATCCTCTTCCAACAATTCTTGTTAAAGCTACCCTTCCCTCTCTATCCCCTGTGATTACAGACATTATACATTCTTCTCTTACCACTGGTGTTGTTCCTTCTGCCCTCAAAACAGCTGCTGTAATCCCAATACAAAAAAAAAAAACTGGTTTAGATTACAATAATCTCAATAATTTTCACGTCATCTCAAATCTTCCATTCATTTCCAAAATTCTTGAAAAAATAGTTTCTGCTCAACTTCAAGCTCATCTGTCTTGCAATAATTTGTATGAACAATTCCAATCTGGTTTTTGTTGGCTTCACAGTACTGAAACAGCACTAATGACCTCCTTCTTGCTGCTGATTCTGGTTTATTATCCATACTTCTTCTGCTTGATCTGACTGCAGCGTTTTATACCATTTCTCATAACATCCTTTTGGGACCCACAGCCATGGATTTCAACATTAAATTCCGGTACGGACTTTTCTGGAACTTTCAAAATAAAGTGCATTAACCTTCTTCCGGCACAGCCAGGAAACGGGATAACTGCGGACTTCCTGTGACGCCACTACCCAAATAAAAACACAGCTGTTGCAGCATCCGCCCTCTTCCACACCGGTGTTCATCGGGATAGGAGGGGAACAAATCGTGCTGATGTCTTTTTGCTGGCAAACAGACATAAACTTTTCAACTGGATCCAAGGATGTCATACGATCATCGATCATATGCAAAGTTAAGTACGAATGAAATACTGTCTGTGTATCCGGTATTTTCATTCATGAACGGGGGTAATTAAGGTACAAGACTGGCTTGACTGTCTCTCTGAGCCCTGTAGGAGCAACCGGTGTTAGAGAGAAACCCCCTACAAGGACGCGGTCTCCCAGTCTGGAAGGAAGACAGCAGAGACCGCAGCAGACAGGACGGGCTGCCCGGCTACAGCTCCGGAACTAACCCTTTTGTTCACAGAACGAACGCACCTTCTGATCGTGAGAAGCTGAGGAGGTTAGCGGGAAGCTAACCCTTTGTTCACTGTGGATACCTTCTTCAAACTTCATCGCCCCTTGGACAACATTTCCTCACCATGGTCAGAGGTTAGGTTTGGGCAGATTAACAGTTAGAATGAAATAATCTGAACGTTTCATTTATGAAATTTGTTTTTGTGAAACTCGGCTATTTTAGTGCTAGCAGGCTATCTGCAGCACACGTGCCCTGTTTGTGTTCTGTGTTTGTGTGTTTTAAAGTTAAGACAAACTTTACTTGAAGGGTGATTTTAAACACAGAAGATTGCTCATAACGCGCCGTCCGCGCTTATGCATTTTAACCCTTATATTAACCGAGGTATTTTAAAGGTATGTGTTTGTTTCTTGTGCTAAGCTATCCGCATCTTTGTTAGCTCAACTGCTAACCGGTAAGAACACGTGCTTGCTATTAAGGAGTATTTAACAGAAAGGTTGTTAGTTTTCAAGCTGGTGAATAATAGTCCCTGAACATCATTTACTAGATTTGATAACTAAGTAAGCACCATTAAGCCCCTTCCTCCAGAAGGATTTGGATTGTTTCCAAAATATCCCCTTGATAATATTTCTTCAAATATTATTTGAATAAATGAAAGCAGCTAATTAGACACCGTTGAGAGTTAGTCATCCAGAAGGTTGGTTTTATTCAGCAGATCATTATTTAAAATATTATTTCATTAAAATAATATTTTATCTGATCTTGCATTGTGCAGGGTTGTCTAAATGTTGCTGATTATTTCGAAGACTAACTTAACTTCATTTCCAGAGACTTCAAGATAATCCTTGGTTCTCAAACATAAACATTGCATAGTAATGTTGCATCACTCTTTTGGTCATAATTTCCAACCATCTTTAATCAACTTGTTTATATTGTACATAGCCCATTAATCTTCCATATTCTTTAATTCTGCTTGGGAGTTTAGTTGGATTGTTTTAGCATAGTAAAGAGTTTGTTGATTGAAATATGTTTGACTTTGAGTTGACTTATTTTTGTTAATAAATTCTTGTATTTAAGAAATTGTGTGAATTCATTCCATATATGTGCAGAGTTTATGCTGTTCAATAATGTCAGAGATCGTCTCACACCTTTCTATTTTGTCCTAATACCATCGCCTTACTGGGCTGGTATTCACAGGACAACCCTTAACAGACCGAAATATTATTTGATAAAATATTAAAATATGAATATTAAATATTATTCTCAGATTAATAATCACAACAATCCTTTTGGACAGACTTTTCTTTTTTGGCATTGTAAATACACCTCTCAATTGGTTTCATTCTTACCTTCCAGGCCACACTCAATTTGTCCAGTTAAAATCATTCAAATCTCATTATGTTTCTGTTACCTCAGGTGTTCCCCAGGGCTCTGTCCTGGTCCCCCTGTTGTTTATCGTTTATCTTGTCCCCCTTGGTTATATTTTTTGTAAATATAATATTCAGTTTCACTGTTACGTGGATGACACCCAGCGTTACCTTTCAACTAACCTAATTCTACACTTCCACCCTCGTCCCTCACTAATTGTCTCATTGAAAAAAACACTGGTTTACCCTAACCTTTCTGAAATTAAATTGCAATAAAACAGAACTTCTTCTAATTGGCACCAAATCAATACTAAATAACCTTCATAATTTTTCAATTTCAATTGATAACTTGTTCATCTTTCCCTCTCCTCAGGTTAAGAGTCTCGGTGTCATCCATGATAGCAGCCTTTCCTTCACTTCCCTTGTCAATAATATTACTCGATCAGACTACTTCCATCTTCGTAATATTCAGCGTCTCCGTCCTTTTCTCACTCATCATTCCACTGCTGTCTTTGTTCACAATCTGGTCACCTCTCGTTTAGATTATTGTAATTCTCTTCTTTTTGGTCTACCACAGAAAACCCTTCATAAACTACAATTGGTTCAAAACTCTGCAGCTTGTATCATTACACAGACTCCTTCAATCCATCACATCACACTTGTTCTACAACAGCTTCATTGGCTTCCTATTTCATATTGTATCAACTATAAAATACTCCTTCTTACCTTTAAAGGTATTCACAACCTCGGTCCTCCATATCTTTCAAACCTTCTTCACATATTGTACCTGTCCGTACCCTCAGATCTTCCTCTTCTATCCATCTCACTGTTCCCCACGCCCGTCTTGTTACTATGGGGAGCAGAGCATTCAGCCAGTCTGCTCCCCAGCTCTGGAATTCACTTCCACCTGATCTCCGCAACACAAACTCATTGCCACACTTCAAATCTAAACTCAAAACGTATCTGTTTAAATTAGCTTATGTATTGTGATTGTAATTTTCACTGTTTTATTTAACCCCATTTTGTACTTATTTTAATATTTATTTAAATTGTATCTGTGTTATATAAGATGACCTTGAGTGCCTAGAAAGGCACCTATAAATAGAATATATTATTATTATTATAATTATTCAACAGTGGTTTTGGTTTTACTTTATTTACTTTAAGCCATCAATAAAATACATGGATAAAAACATAGACTGAACTTAACACAAAGGCTGGTATAAACCTGTTTGTATCTTTAAATCATACTCACAACTTCTAGCTCAGCCCAGGAAGGAGGATGTACATCCAGAATCACTGTGACGTCATTCAGTCTCAGAAACAAAAGCGCCTTGTTCCAACATGGCTAACCCTTCCACACGACTCTCCCAGATAGCCAGAGAGGATGAGGCAACATAAGAACTTGGATCCAAATGGACTATGATCCGGTGGTCGAATACCCGCCAATTGAGTGCAACAAAGTTAAGTATGATCTGCTGCAACCCAGTGTTCATTCTGTCAGAGGCCTACAAAGAGTAAAGCGGTCTTCACCATGACCTGATAAAAAAGATGTCGGAACCGCAGTTCTGCACGCTGATACCAGAGCTCAATTCAGCTTTTTATCTATTTCCCTAATACCACATCCATAATGGGCTGGCATTCCCAGGACATTACTTAACTGATCGAATAGTTATTTTAATAAATATTTAAAAATATAAGTAAAATAATAATTACAACATTTAATTTGTCAAAAACTTGTTAGAGACTCGTCATCTTACCCTCTGAGATCTGTGATAAAACCTCTTCACCATACTCCACCATCTAGATAGCTCAAACCAGCTGCCAACATGACTTCCAAGTTTCCCACGCCATACACTCAAACAATTCATGCTGCACTCCAACACAGCGCTTACAGTCACTGGAACAGGTGGTTGATCCAAAGAAGGGTGGCCCCATGTAGCTAATTCAGAGTTGCCCAAAAGAAAGAGACCCAACTACCATGCAAGCCTTTTCACTGGACCTATAGGACGAGGCCACAGTGTCCCCTCGCATATAAACCATCGTCCCTAGGCACTAACAAAATTGTAAGGGTTATTTTATGGGGTAAGAACGCTGTCAAAAACAATGTGTATGTAAAGACAGAAATGTGTGCACATTAGTCAATAGTTGTGTCAGGATCTGTGCTATGTCTGTTTGTTTGGTGGTGTTTACTGTGTTTAGCCTCTAGATGGCGGTGGAACCTGGAGGAGAGGTGGCAGGTGTTCTCTATCTCCCTGATCACCGCCAGAGGAGTATTTAAGGAGGAGGCTGCCAGCAACTCATTGCCAGAGTGTTGCCCTTAGTGGTATAGCTCAAGCCACATTACCTTTGCTTGACCTTGCCTTGTTACTTTTGTAATTTTGGATTTGCTACCTTGCAGGTTTACCTAAACCTGACTTCGTCCTCAGCATTGAACTCTGCTTGGATTACCGTCTTCTGGAAAGAAGATATCCTGCTCCATGAATAAAGACTCAAGCCTCCTGTTACTTCGTTGGATTAAATCGGCTGGCAGCCTCCTGGTTCCTTCGTTCCTTGGACCTCCTTCTGCGAACCCTGTCCACCCTCCTTCGTCCACTGCACCAACATCAGAAACTCTTGGACCTATTAACATCCTGGCACTCCAGTATTCACAGTCTCCAGTCTCACGGGTAAACAACCCTTTGGTCTCTCCACCCCTGTTTGGCGGATCTCCCCATCTATCCAGTAAGATAGAATTATTATTTAAGAATATAGGTCCTGAGTTTTCCCTTGCTTACCATTCTGTTTAGTTTACGGTTTGTGTCCCAGTTCCAGTTTCCTGCACTTTCCAGTACACTGTAAATAAATTCCTCACCGTTAAACTCAGTCTCCTGAATTGCTTTCTGCATGTGGGTCAAATCTGTTAAAAACAATATGACAAGTTGTGCATAAGTAAAATCCAAAAGAGGTCTTGTATATTTTCTCTATAAGAATACAAAATAAAATGTTACAGCTTCAAGAAATCACAAACACAAAGTTCCGGTTTACAGTTGTGGTTAATTCTTTATGAATACAATATGCTATAACAGTTTGTGAATACGATTTCTTTTCTATGAGAATACGAATTTACATCAGCGACTTGGCGTCACGTGATCTCAGGCTGGTTAGTGGAGCACAGTTAGTTAGTCACACTCCTCACCGCCAGTAAACGTAGTGCCGGGATTGGATGACGGAAAAAGCAAATGGGAGATAATTCAGTCTAAAAGGAATATTAGGAACAGAGGGGAGATAGAGGGGGAAATTAGAAGAAGCAGCAGCACTAGCGCCAAGGTGACGGACCAAGAAATTATGGTACAAAGCCAGGTAATGTAAAAAATGTATATATGTCTTAATGCCGTTAATATATGCTCTTGGTCCGTCATCTTGGCGCTAGTGCTGCTACTGCTTCTTCTTCTGCTGGTGGAACGCAACAAATTCAGAGGTGCATACCGCCACCTACTGTACATCATTGTATAACTCCACCCACTATATTCTATGTTTTAGTTTTGTATTTCATAAAAATAAGAACAATGCTTTATTTATAATACTCTTGATTTCCCCCTCTATCTCCCCTCTGTTCCTAATATTCCTTTTAGACTGAATTATCTCCCATTCCAGCACTACGTTTACTGGCGGTGAGGAGTGTGACAGCGCATGCGCAACGCGAATCGACTAACTCTGTGCTCCACTAACCAGCCTGAGATCACGTGACACCAAGTCGCTGATGTAAATTTATATTCTCATAGAAAATAAATCGTATTCACAAACTGTTATAGCATATTATATTCACAAAAAATAAACCACAACTGTAAACTTGAACTTTGCGTTTGTAATTTCTTGAAACTGTAACATTTTATTTTGTATTCTTATAAAGAAAATATACAATACCTCTTTTGGAATTTACTTATGCACAACTATTGACTAATATGCACACATTTCCGTCTTTACATACACATTGTTTTTGACAGCGTTCTTACCCCATATTATTTAGCCATATTTAGTTCTCCCATTTCCTGACATAACCAATTTGTCAATGGAGACCCTTCCAAAACCATACCAGAATTCCCCTTCTGGGGTTATAAAAAATTAAATTATGGATTTCGACCTTTACATTAGGAATGAGCAGCTGCTCTAATTGGTGGATTGGGGCACCATCCAAAATGACGTGGAATGCTGCACCAGTCTGTTGGGGTTAAATTCAGAGCTCAATCCCAAGGAAATTGTGTCATTTTACCAGTAGATGTACTTCACAAACCTCAAATACTGTCAAGTGTGGTAAATTATTATCAATGAAATGAGATTACAAATAAATGTGGCTGAAATGCACTTCCTCCACAGAGACTTAGGGATATAGTAAGGACCTTTTGACTATTTGGTAAAAGCTCAGGGTAAAGTCACTGCTCCTCTAAATCAAAAGAAGCCAGTTGAGGTGGTATGAGCATCTGATATGGTTGTCCAAACCTATGTATGTCAGACATTAACCGCTACAATAAGACCCAAAGGACGACACAGGACTTGCTGGAGCAGATAGCAGGTTGCCCTATTCTTGCATGCGCTCTCAGATAAGAAGTAGATGATTGAATGATGGATGCTGATTTACTCTTATTTACAAAGTTTTATTAGTGTTGTTAGGGCATACAGCACAATCTCTTGAATGACCACGTCTTCCCTTATTCTAAATATTGTTTCGTTTGTTAGAATAAAGGGGATAGTGGACTTAAATGTTTTCTAAAATATCTTCAATTATAAATCATGCCTCACTGCCCCTAGTTTAAAATCTTAGGTTGTATCTTCTACTTTAATAATGGCCAGTAAATTTTTACAAGAATCCCTAATCTAAATTGCTAGTTACTGAGACCGCAAGGCAGCAGTATCTAAAGCAATGATACGCTGCCAACAGTATGAATGTAACACACAATTTAGGCTAAGAGGAGCAATTTCACCCGCTTCAATTTTTCCCTGACTCTAAATTTGTCAATGGAGACCAAAATGCGACATCAGTTTAGCTCCTCATCAGCAAGTGCAAATTAGTATTTATCATTATCATAATGCCCTCACATGCCAAAATGCTGTTGAAACACCGAGGCACGCACAGTGAGTAAAGAACACTGCTGATACACAGCAAAATGGAACCGATGTCAAACTGCTGGACTAAACTCTATAACCACTTGGGGCTTTTTAACACATTTCTGTTGAGACAGTTATCAGTGTTGGTGAAATAGCCAAAACAAGCTGATGAAAATCTTGCCAAACCCCAGCCTGATCTCAAGGTGAAACACAAAGATAGATATGAAAGCTATTGCAACACATTTATTATACTAATCCTGAATTAGCATTTCACTTGGGTTCATCATTCAGTCAAAGTACTATCCCTCGAGTTATTTTTGTATTAATATCAAAACAGAGGGCATGTATCCAACTGAATTTAACTGTGATGAAAATGTTGACAGTGACTTGTTTAAACTCAGGGTAAAAATCATAATTATAAAATCCTCTGTCACAAAAGAAAAGTAAGGAAAATGTGTTGATTGATACAGTTGTTTTTAAAATAAGAATTGAGGCCTTTGAATTGATGCATGGCTCACAATGTCTACAGTCTCTCATAACAAGTAAAGAGCCAATTTAAATTATAAACAAAACCCAGATGGAATGAAATTGAGTTGTTCTGGGTCTTGAATGATTAATTAGAATTAGCAATCCTTACATGTTTAAGTACAGTGTAATAATGAGTAACACTCCTTGAAAAGTTCATGTAATTACAAAAGTATCAAAATATATCTTCTATAGTTTCAAGTTGAAAGGTATATGTTTTTTTTACCACAAAATTATATGACACAGCTAAATTTGGAACAAAGCTTGTACTTGAATGCTGTAATTATTGTATTTTCCCGACTATAGAGCGCACCTCAATATAAGCCGCACCCACAAAGTTTTTTTTTTAAATGGAAATGTACATACATAGGCCGCACCGGGCTAAAAGCCGCTGATATCGATTGAACTGATTACATAGTTTAACTGAACATAACTGAACTAATTAGTTTCCGAATGGTGCCTGTAGCATAAAAGTGAAAGTGCTGATCAAACAAATCAGAAAAGTTATTGATTGGTTTATTCATCGTCCTCCTGCACACTGAAATCACTAAAGTCATCTTCTTCAGTGTCAGAGTTGAACAGTCTCAGAAAAAATCTCCGTCGTTCCTGCTGTTTGCATATGCTAAATAAAAATTTGTGCTTTCTTCTTCTTTGATTTCCAATTTTGACTTGCCACCTGTCTCGTTTTTTTCACTCTCTGCTAAAGCGCCTGCTGGCGGGTGAAGAAAAATCCACAGAAAAGACGTACCTCATTACAAGCTGCATGGTTCAAAGCACGGGAAAAAAGTAGCGGCTTATAGTCAGGAAAATACAGTAGTTTTTTGGTTTTTTTCGGACACCCTGGAAATATTTTCTAACTTATTTTGTTTTACCACATACCATCTCAGTGTACAAATAAGAAATATAATGTATCAAGTTTTAAATATTGTACATGTATTAATAAAGTAACATATACTTGTGTAAATTGAGCCATACTGTATTTATCTCTGATCACATGAGGGGAAATATTTACATCTATAACCTTCAAGAAAATGGAACAGTACTTTTTAAGAGGTTTAGGCAGGGTGACCCCCTTAACCCCCTGCTCTTTAAAATTGTTATTGAGCCGCCGGCCAAAGCAGTAAGCCAAACGCTTTCATTTCTGGTATCTTCATTGGTGAACGGGAGCACAAAATTACCCTTTACCCGGAAGACATTTTGTTAAACCTGTCGCAACCTACAACGTCTGTGCTTTGCCTGATTAAGGCCATTTCATCATTCAGCATCTTTTCAGGATATAACAATTAACTTTGGAAAATCTGTGGCTATGGGGTTGTTAACATGCGTCCCTTTCCGTTCCGCTGGCCTCCCACTGGTTTCATTGACTGTGCAGGTGCAGGTAACACCCACTTTTGAACAGATGTTTAAGTCCAACACCCCCCTCCCTCAATGCTTTAAGAGCAAACCTAGACTGCTAAGCCCCTCTAAAGGGTTGCCCTTATCAAAATGAATGTACTGCCTACACTACTTTACCTGCTGCAAATGATCCCTATCCTATTATTGAATAAGGTTATTAAGGTGCTTGAAAGCTGGCTATGTGCCTTCATTTAGAGCAAAAGGAAGCCCCCTCCCAAGATGGCAGAACTTTGATGCAGCCTTGATTTGGCATGATATTGAATCCTCTCAGCGACGTGTTCATTGCTCACTCTATAGTTTATAAATAATCCTGAGTCTGTTATAAACATTGCCCTAACCCTATTACACTCAGTACTGTTAGAGCCTGCAGCTCCATTCGTTCTGTCGAAGGCCAGGCTCAGTTATCATCTCCTCGCATTCCTATTCTTAATAACCCAGATTTCCCGCCAGGCTGTACGGACCACGGCTTTAAAGTTTGGAACACTCAAGGGCTGAAGAAAAAGGGTGACCTAGTCAAAGGCCAGACCATACCATTTTTTCAGCAGTTGCATTAGCAACTTGGCTTGTTGATTTAAGATGACTTCTACGAATATTTACAAATTCAAGATTTCACAGTTAAAACACCACCTTAACGACTAACAACACAATTTCATGTGTGGAGAGGGCCCTGTCTTTACACATTAGTAAGACATGCATTACTGTTTTTTTCAGAGCCCTGAATTCCAGTTCAGAAGCCACCAAGCATGCCTGCGAAAAAGATCTAGGTGTTGTCATGCTGACTGGCAGGAGGTCTGGTCTCAGGCCTTGAATATTTCTGTTTGAAACTGCACGAAATCCATACATCTAAGAATTGTCCATATAACACCTATTGTCAAGAACAAAACTGATGCTAATATCCCCCGCTTTGTTGGAAATGCAATTTTGAGACTGGTAGTCACTTACTTTTTTTCATAATCATTTTCTATTTATTGCACTCACATGTTCACTGTTCGCTGTTCTTTTGTCATGTCTGAGAAGTTCTGTGTGTTTCACGTTTTGAAAAGAAATAATAAAAATGAAAATAAATTAATAAATAAAGAATGCTAAATATGGTCAATATTAATCACCATATTAATAATCTTTTTAAAATAAGTTTTCATTTAAGGATGATTTATGCCCTGATTAAGAGTTCAGTTTTTATAAATGTCACTCAATGTGTTTTATTCATATTTCATGTGGGATTTTTGAATCCCATGTTATTCTCCACTCGTATTATTTCTCTGACATGTTTTCATTGCTTATTAATGGTTCTTCCCATTAATCCACCATGCTCCATGTCCTGCTCTTCTTGCCATTTTCTCCTGTAAGTTCTCATTGTTATTTATTACTAAATCGCTCTATTCCTTTGCCACAGTTAGTCTCATGACCTGGGTCCTTTGTTAACCATAGAACATTACAATTTAGCAAAATAGTGGTTTTTCATAATCAAGCAGCCCTACCTTCTTCACAGTCTCGAGCATGCTCTTTCCTCCTTGCCAAGGCTTGGAGTTCTTCTTGATGCAGCTCAGGCTGGCCATGCTGTGCCACTTCCTGTCCTCCAACTTTCTGTGGAAGGTATTGGCCAGCAGCAAAACAGTATCATAGATGTAACGATTGGTGATCTGTAAAGAAAGAAATAAGGAAACATTTAACATTTAACAAACACCCTCGAACGGACACCAATTATGAGCCAAAATTAAATGATTCCATCCTTTTCTATTGTTAATGATGTTACCCTCCATTTCTGCTACCTGTGCGACCCCTTTTCTTTTCCAATGGTTATAATCAGTCTGACAGAGAGAGGTACTCCCAATCCTTGTGGTTTTTAGTATATCAGTGGCCACCAGTGGGCTCTAGATGGACAAACTTTATTAGTTTATTATTTTATTCAGTACCCCTATACATAGCCTATTCTAAAATAGCCAGACTCTAACACACAGTGGTTTAATTTAACCTCCCCAACAACCCTGCAACATTCCAATACCTTTGTGAAGCGCCTTGAGACGACATGTGTTGTGAATTGGTGCTATATAAATAAAATAAAAACTAAACTAAAAACTAAACTAACCCATCTGAATGTGTACATGTGCCATGGTTTAATAATCCTTAAACACAAGTATTTGTCAGTGGATTGTTTTAACATATTTTGGAAGATTAGAAACATCCTGAATAACTACCATCTCTTTTTTTCTTTACATAATGTTATTATAACATTTTCTGTGACTTTCTTTTGTTCCCCTTCTACATTTGTAACCCATTACCTGAATGATCACACCTACACAGAAAAAGAAGATAATGGAATAACATTAATTAAACTATACCACTGGGTCACTGACATAAACAAGTACAAAAGATAGCAAAAAGTGAAACGACAACAGTCCATTCAGTCTTTCATCGATCTGTGAGTGATCAGCTGCGCCTCTTGTCCGCATGTTAATGAGAAAGAGAGACTATAGACTGACAAAACACGATGAATCTCTTTGTACTTGCACACAAATGCAGATGATATGTAACCAGTTTTGAAAAACCAAAAAAAGAACATGACAGCAGTCTGAAATTAGGCTATTTTATAAATCAAAAAGAGGCAGGCAGCACTCTTACTTTGTTTTGGACACACATAGGCATAGCTGCATATTTACAACTTCAAAGGAAATGGCCGAATATATTTTTAAAACTGACTGCCTTACTACCCCTTTTGCTAGGCTTAACACATCTTTGACTTTAAATTTGCACATTTACTAAATGAAAGCTTGTGCTGTACTCACAAGGAAAAAACAGTGCTGTAATAAGATACATTTAGAACCATGCAAAATGAGTCAAATCTGAAAATTGCACTTTTATCACTATTCTTGCCATTAAAATAGTCTAACCAGTTAGGATGTATGTCGCTGATATATTCCATACCTATAAATTGGGTGTATTCATGCAAACATTATGACAGGTTTAGTTCACTTTCTCTCTGTATTCTAAACAAAGGAAACACGATTAAAGGGGTAACTTCTTCAACCGTTGAGGGTTGAGGTTTGATCCGTTTTTATACAAGTTATTCCCTTCACTATGTGCCATGAAAGACCATTCCTGCTGGTATGTATGAAAGAAACACTCAAAACAACAATAACACTTATTCTGCAAATGAGGCTCTTGGGCACCATTCTATTCTTTAACTGAAGAATACAAGACCTTTAAAGGCTCTCTGAAAAAATAGAGGGACACAGCATAATTTATTCCCAGCCTAACAGTCGTATTGTAGATCTTTGTTGTTCTCTCTATTGGTTCATTATTTACAACTTTGAGGATAGAAGTGTCGCCTAATCAGGTTGGAACTTTTTTTTCACTTTTTTAGGCTTTGTTGAGATTTTTACTCAAACTCATTATGTGAAGCAAGTTATATAGACACATCTCCAAAAATGTGATTATCATGAAATAGTTCAATATTTTTTGCACTCATTACAGAACGTGAAACTCATATTATATAGATTCATTACACAAAGAATTGAATACGTCAAGCCTTTATTTCTTGTGATTTAGATGATTATGACTTACAGATAATGAAAACACAACATTCAATGTCTCAGAAAATAGAATATAAAATAATACCAACAACAAGATGATATTTTAAACAGCAATCTTAGGCTACTTAAAATAATGTTCATTTCTATGTAGTCACTACTTGGCTAGGCCTCCTTTTGTTTGAATTAATTAATTCATGCTGTGTGGCATGGAGATAATCAGCCTGTGGTTCTGCTGAGGTGTAAAGGAAGCCCAGGTTGCTTAGCAGCCTTTAGGTCATCTGGATTGTTGGGTCTGGTGTTTGTCATCTTCCTCTTGACAATACCCCATAGATCCTCTATGTGGGTTCAGGTCAGGCCAGTTTGCTGGCCAATCAAGCACAGTAACATCATGGTCTTTAAACCAGCTTGTGGTACCTTCAGCAGTGTGTGTAGGTACCAAGTCCTGCTGGATAATGAAATCAGCATCTCCATAAAGCTTGTCAGCAGAAGGAAGCATGAGGTGCTCTAAGATTTTCTGGTAGATGGCTGTGTTGACTGTGGACTTCAGAAAACACAGTGGACCATCACCAGCAGATGACCCCAAATCATCGCTGACTGTGGAGACTTTACACTGTAATTCAAGAAATGTGGATTCTGTGCCTCTCATTTCTTCCTCCTGAGTCTGGGACCTTGATTTCCAAATGAAATACAAGCTTTATTTTCATCTGAAAATAGGACTTTGAACCACATAACAACAGTCCAGTTCTTTTTCTCCTTAGCCCAGGGTAGACCAGTTCTTGTGCTGCTCCCCCAAATTCTTAAATGTCTTTTGCTTGACAATCCTTTCATGGCTGTGGTTATCCCTGTGGTTATCCATGTGGTTGGAAAGATTACACCTTTTCCTACCGCACATTTTCCATCCACTCAATTTTATATGAATATGATATGACAGTTTCTATGACTAACTTCTTTAGTGATGATATTTTGTTCCTTACATTTGGATGATGCCAAAGACTCTTTTTCAGAACATCTGTCTAGTCAGCAGTCTTTCACATGATTGTGTAGCCTACTCACACAGGCTGAGAGATTATTTAGAGGCGCGGGAAACCGTTTAATTAATTAGCTTATTTGGGTGTGACACCATGAGTTTCCTTTACTTACCTTTTTCACAATATTCAAATTTTCGGAGACACTGAATTTTTATAATTTTTACGTAGTTGTTATTTTGTGTAAAAAATCATGCATTTGATCTGCTCTTTTTTTAGGATAAAATCACTACTGTCCTGCGGAAACACTAACTTGTGTCCAGGTTTGAACCTTTTAGCTATTGATTTAACATAAAGTTGATAGATTTGGAGGTTTTTCTCCTTCTACATTACTCTAATTTGGACAACCACTGAGACTAAAACAGACCCTCAGCATGTAACCAGCACCGCCTTGCTTGGCAGTTGATACAGAACTACTTTGTTTAAAAGCCTATCTTGACTCCTCCAACCATACATCTCCTCAATGTGGCCAAAACGGTTAAGCCTCTATGTATACTTTTGACCATATCTAGATGTAAAAAACCGTACAATATAAAAAAAAAAAAACTGTGTGTGTGTGTGTATGTGTGTGTGTTGTCAGCTTGAGTTGATGTGCTTCATTGCAGTGTGAAATTGGGCTTCTAGGTCCCAGCTCCGACTGTTGAGCTGATCTGTTACCTCAGTATCCCCCCTTTCATTTGTGCTCTTTCTTTTTCTGCCATCCCCTATTTCCTCTTACAATGTATACCACTAACTACACCCACACACACATATGTATGTAAAAAAAAGTCAATTTAAATGTAAAAATTTGCAAATATTCAAAAGACAAACATGGGATTCTCTCAGTTCCCAGCAGTAGAATGAACTCAAAAGCCTACCCATAACCCATTAAAATAATAGATGTGCTAAAATGGCTTCATTATTAATTAACCTTGAGGAGATCTTGTTTCATGTTACCACACGCAAGCTTAAACTGCACACATCATTTAGATCTAGAGTTCTTTTTTAACCTTGGTATACATTATGTTAAATAATTTGGAATGCACATAAAAAAATAAATATTGAAGATGTAACATAATTTGCAACATACATCTGATAATAGTGGATGAAAGCATAGAATGGGACCAGCCTGAATAGGGAGATATGCACATAAACATTACGACAACATTTTTGTCATCGATATATTTCTTTCATCAAATATGTTCCTCCAGGGTCTTTTGTCGCTGTATCAATCAAGAGAACATTAACTCAGTTTTACATGTTTGTCTTGACACATAAATAAGACTATGTTCCCTTTTCCCTGTTCAATTTGATGGCATCTTGATGGCTCTTGTACCCATATGTGTATATTTTCAGCCTTTAGGGTATTTATCCAAGAAAACAAAGAAAAATACACACAAACAAAACAACATTGCTCTTTCCATTTAAAGAGCATAAGCAAATACATCTGTGGAATCAGATTAAAGGAAGGACTGGACAAACTTTTCTAAACTGATAAAAGTTTTATCTCACAGTTACAAGCAGTGACAATGTCAAATTGCCAAATAATGAATTATTCTAAATCCCTTGAATCAGGAGAAAACCCAATATATCATAATAAAAACACTACGGGTTTTGGCAGATTATTCTGTTCTTCTGAAGAGAATCAGACTGGATATTAAGCAGCTGACAACTGCCATCTTTGTGTTCCCCTTCGAGTGCTCTGGAAGGCTATATAGGGAAGTTGTCCTAAAGTAAATTCAGCACCATAATTATTCATGCTTTGGCTCAGTGTCATTGGTGAAAGTTGCATTGTTGGCCCAGCGTAAGCCTGCTGGTACTAACGTAGCTTTTATTCACGCTCTCCCAGTGACTGTCAGTGGCACATCTTATGTTTCACATCTTTTAGCGTCAGATCTGATTATCTTTGTCTTAACTTCTTGAGTCTTTAAAATGCTGTTTGATTTAAAAAATATGGAGAACAGTTTAGAGATTCAGTCTGGAGCTTTCTTTGACTGACTGAAGACATTTCCATAGCAGAGACCATCACTAGCTATGCACACTATTCACTTGGGCATATTTTTATGTTTTAAAAATAGTTTTACGTCCCTGTACCACTGAATGCCATGCCATCTGTCACTAAGTTGTTCTGCTGAGAGTTCTTGGACTTCATTGTTCAAAATTTGCCCCGACATGAAATCTAAACTGAATAAACTTTAAAGACTCACTTACAATACACAACTACACATAATTAATGGTTCAGGTTGGATGTAACTGAGTAAACATACAGACATGGGATGGTAGAAAAACATATTTATAATAAGAATTTTTATAGTAATATAATTATTGACAGTGGCTTTGTCATTAAACCAGAGACAAACTGTTTTGATGCTATCAGATTTTAAAAGTTAAAGTATGCGTAATATTCATTGTGTTATCTATTATCAGAGGCAAAGTTCAACAGTAAGAGGGAACAGTTATTTATTTATTTTTTTTTTTTTATCGGATCATCCTTACAGTAAATGAAAATGCAAGAGGGCAAAATGTCAAGAGAAAGCCATTGCTATTGCTGTTTGCCCAGCACTGTTATCACTGAGTAAGGGGTTTGTGGTGACAGAGTTTGTATTGCTGCACATGCACTTGCAACCACGTGCAATGCTAATACAGTGGTAATAATGAGTCAGTGATTAGAAACCTTTAATAGGAATCCCAGGGAATTATGTACTTTCATTTTACGTTGCCTAGAGAGGCTACTGACCTATTATTTAAATGAGCATAATGACGTATGGGGACGTTGTGAAAAAACTCCAATACATCTTCATTCCAGGAATCCTTTTGTCCAGCTCGCCAAGCAATTCCAAGTGAACAAATAAAACAATTAAGTTTTGGCGAAGAAAAAAACCATAAGAAATGGTATTTCTGATATAAAAGCGTCAGTAATGCAGGTATCCGACCCAGGATCAGGGTCAGTGAACACAACATGAGATGAGATAGAGTTGGACAAGTTTCAATCATGGTGACGGCAAAAAAAAGAAAAGTAGATGCTTTGTGGTGAGTTAATTAATAGCTATGAAGTTGAAACCTGCTAGACTTCTACAAACTCTATGTCAGTGTTGAGGATTTTCCAAACCTGACAGCAAAAGGAATGAACACTGATGAATCAGTGATAGGGTCATGCTTAGGGCAATGTTCTGCTGGGAAACCTTGGGTCCTGCCATATATGATGATGATACTTTTACACAGACCACCTACTCAAGCATATCTGCAGACCATGTACACCCTCAATGGAAACTGGATGCTGTGATAGCTGTGGTCTCTTTCCTAAGGAAAATGTACTCTGCCATAAAGCAAAAATGGTTCAGGAATGGTTTGATGTGACAACATGCTTGACGTGTTGACTTAGCCTACAAACCCCTTGATCTCGATCCAATCGAGCATCTTTAGGAGGTGCTGGAAACAAACAAGTCTGGTCCATGGGGACCCCAACTTGCAACTTACTGGACCTTAAAGGATGTGTTGCTAACATTTTTGTGCAGATAACACTGCATACCCTCAGTAGTTTAGTTGAGTCCCTGCCATGACGGGTTAGGGCTGTTTTTCACAGTGAAGGGAGTATCAACACACTATTAAGCAGGTGACCACAATGTTATACCTGATAAATGTAGATGATTTGCCATGCACATTAAACAATCAAATATGTGTTGTTAACACATTTGTTTAAAATAAATAAAATAAAAACAGTCACGGAATATAAATTGCCATCCACAAACTTAAAAAAGTTGTTAGTTCTCTCCCTGGCATTTCTATACTTTCATGCTCCCTTAATTACTTTGAATTTCTTTCATCATCATTACTGGACAAATCCCAAACCAACTCACCTCAAGCTGTTGAGCCTTAGGGCTTTTGGGGTCACAAAGGGATGTGTTAATCCTGTGGTTGTGTTTGACACAGCGCTGAGTTGTGTTCTGGGGCATTGGGAACAACTGGCGAACTAAAGTTAGCCGGCCAATTGACTTCATGACTAATTCCTGTAAGTCGTAGTCTGAGATCTCCTGTAAGGATATAAACAAAGGAAAATCTTTAGTTAGAAGTGAAGAAAGAACAAAAGTTTAGGAAAAATTAGTGCGTAGTAAATAAGATAAAGAATTTCCAGCAACTCTAGGTTTGAAAGTTGTCTAACAAATATGTTAACTAGCAAATAAAGATGAAAGAACTAAACATGGAAAATAGGTGGAAAGAAATTGCATTTGTGTGTGTCTATATAAGCTTGTGTAATTGTTATGACCATGTGTGGTGGTTATAAAACTGTTTCAGTTGAAAAAATGTCAGAAAAAGCATTAAGCAAGATAATATTGTTTTGTATTACTATTCAGCTAAAATTAATGTATTTGATTCATGGTCATGTGAAATGTAAATGGGAAAACCAGCATAAATCATTTTTGTGTTGGGCTAATCCATGAGAATAAGATTCACTGTGATTGCTGATCTAGAGATCTATGATCTATTATTTTGGTCTTGCAGGTTAGGTCACAGAATAATGCTTTAAAATGATAATATGTTTAAAATCCATTTTCTTTAATGTTATTCTTCTGACTACGATGGTAGATAGTCTTTAGACAGTGGTACCTTTTCAAAGTTTATGTTTTGAGTTTATATCAGTTTATTTATCGAATGTGTCTCAATTGTTTATGTCTGAGTTGGTGCAGGGAAAATGTGTCCCTTCTGCTCATCCATTACAACACTGGAAATAACACTGTGTTTGTGTCTGTTCTTTACTATTCCCCTTTACAGGTAAACTTCCCGCCTGAAGTTTTATGACTAAATTTAATGTCTATAGAGTTTAGAAAACAAGCACGAAGTGTTTGCAGTAACCATCTTGAGTAAAGTGGCTTTGTTTAAGAGTTATACTCACATAGTTGCCTAGCTAGCTGTGTTTTGTAGCACAGATGTTGCAGTGGAGGTATAACCACAATGTTTGTGTGCAATGTTCAGCTCTCAATTAATATGTTGTTATATTGCTTTATATGAGTAAAATAGTGATGTTAAAAGCTGCAATTTAATAAGACATCAATCTAGTTAGATATGCATGATACATAGATCATTTTCATTTATGTTTTCATAATGTAGCATGTACTCACACACACAGCTTGTAAATGGTGCTGTAGTCACCTGCTCATGCTAAAGATGTGATATACCAGTCATGATTTGTGTCCACACAGACATCTTGAGCAGCTAATAATGTTGTGTGATTCAGTGTTTTTTTTTTCTCATTAAATTACTTTATTTTATGTGACTATGTAATACTGAAACTCTTCTTGAAACAACATTACAACACTGGAAGTGACAGAACTAATACCGTGTTTGTGTCTGTTCTTTACTATTCCTTTTTACAGGCGTCTAACACATGCACGCTGCATGTCCTCGGAATGTCCTTGCAAAACCTTGAGGGAGGACTCATGGCTAATTTTAGCCCTAGAACACAATGTCTCTCTGCCGCTCTCCATTCATGGTTTTCCATCCATCCTCTGTGCAAGGGGGTCACATGATGACAAGATGAGAACTGACATTTATCGTCCCTGGTGGAGGTAACGGCACCACCAGCTGAGGCAGCCTTTGCTTTCTTTGTATACATGTTTGGTGATTCTCTAGCTCTGTGCCTGCTTGGGCATCCTGTGTGAGCTTGCTGGTTCATTTAAATCTGTGTGCATGTTTTCTATGGGGTTGTTTTGCAACCCTCCGATGATCATGCAAAACATCTTTGATACCCTTTCATTTTCACATGGCAGCACAGTTGACAGGATGGATAGCACTTTGGATAAAAAAGCCTGCATATATATAGACAAGTTATCAGACACCCTTTATATTTGGAGCTATAATATTAAAGGTATTACACCTCATTGGCCAATCTCAGTGGTTTTTAATTGGACATAATTAACATTTATCAGGGCTTGTGAGTCATTGTGTTATGATCAATGATGATGACATTCCTTTTTGCAGGCAATTTTGCAATACCCAATGTGATATATAATAATTAGACTCTTCCATAGCCTTTCATCTTCATGTCCAATCTTTTTTCCTATAAAAACCAACTGCTATAGATTATAAATGTAGTTTATGTAGTATACTGTATAAATGTAGTTTGCCTCAGTTTGTTTTTTTACCCTTGTTTCGCTGTCAAATCTGGTTTAATTTTCTTAAAATATTACAAGTGTACAAAATCAATGGCAACATTGATAAAAAAAAAACGTTTTCAAAATACAGCACAGTGGCAATTCTGTCATGAGAAACTGAACTCTTCAGAAGGGAATTTATTTTTTTTGCCTCTTTGGCAAAACTCCAAAAGAGTTGTCTTCATAAAAGTTCTGCAAGGGATTTAGTAACAAAGCCATCATAAAAAAGAAAAAAAAAGATTTAGAGAAGAGAGAAAATGCTTAACCCTACTAAAAAGGCAGAATTGTGGGCCAAAAGAGCATTAAGATTCACTGCAGGCAGTCAAGGGCATACAAAGAGAAATTGGCTGGCAAAAATTATCTAGACGGCTTCACTCAAAGGATCTAAACTCAAACAAATATCTATGCAGCAGTGCGGAGGAATACTAAAGACCTGCATGTATAAACAGAAACTTACCAGGACACTATACTTGAGTTTTGTCCTCTGATTGTGCAACTTCCATTGTCATGTTCTATTTCGCTCTGTCTGCATTTCCTTGTTGACAAACTAAAGAGTCACTAACCGATATGACTTTCAGTGCCGTCACAGTTCTTAGCCCTTTAACAGCTGAGTTATAACGAATGTGACACAGATACACACTGAATAGTTCATGCTTGTGTGTACAGGACAAAACCACACTTGAGTCATGATAAAGAAGCACTATTTGTGCCGAGTTCAGTTCATACCCTAATCAGTTTTTAGTAAGCTTCACTTGTCCTATTTGATCTCTAAGGCTATGTTCACACAGCAGGTCTTGATGCATATTTCCTACTTTTTACTGAAATACAATTTTTTTGCGTGGCTGTTCAAACTACTAGATAAATGCCACCACTTCAGACTGGATACCCGCATGCACAGAAGGAGAATGTAGATGTCGCAAGAAGCACAATGTTTATGAAAGTAGGGCCTTCCATGAAGCAGTGGATGCTACTTCTGTAGAGAAGTCTTTGTGGATGCTTAGTCGGAGCTATTTTACTAACTAAAGTTAGTAAAATAAGATCAAATGAAAATCATTAAAGACTCAAGAGTTTCATTTAATATTCTTAAAATGCAAAAATACTAAGGTAATGAAACTGAAACTTTTTAATGCAGGGGAGTAGTGGTTCTATGTCAAGCTACACCCATCTTACAAAGTAAGCTCATTTCAGCACATTTTCAGATGCTTGTATCTTGGATCAAGTTCTCATTTATTTATAATCCAAATCTCATAACCATAGAAAAGGCCTAGAATGTAAACAGATGGGTAAATCAAGAGCTTTGTTTTTTGGCTCACCTTTTTTTGCCACAAGGGCCCGGAATAATGCCTGCAATGCTGCAAATGAGGCCACAAACCAATTCCCATTTACCAAATAATCACTCATGAACAAGACTCAATACTTGAACTTCTCCACCTAAGGCAAAAACTGACCCCTGACACATCGAGTACGCAATCCAGGCTAGGCTTAAATTATCGTCTTAACTATTTAAGTTATTTATATATATTTTTGCTGCATTAACATAAATTAATGCAACAATTATTTTAAAAAGAGTACACATTTCCATTTGTTCAAAAAAGCCAGCGATGGAAAAACAGAAACACACTCTTCTAAATGGAGAGTTTCATTTTAAATTGTTACAAGATGGTGCTTTGGACAAAACCAAAGTGGTCTGCTTGCTTTGCCAGGGTGAATTTCGTTAGCACCGAAGCAGTTCATCACTGACATATCACTTAGGCACCCCAGTGTGGCAGGAACGTTGGAGGGAGTTCAGCTCCCAACAGACTACTTTGCAGCAGTTTGGAGCAAGAGGTGGGCTGCTATCCAAGCACACCAACAGCACAATAACGGATCACACTAATTCATACTTTTTGTTCCAAACGGTCAGTGTTCTGAACCACAAAATTAATATATGGTGATGCACTTAAGTTATTCTTATGTTTGTGCATTTTTATGCAACAGCAAGTTTTGTTTTTATCTCACAGATTTTAGAAAGGGTGTCAAGATAAAAGAAAGTACCTTTTGTTTAAACTAATGACTTAAATTACCTTTATTATAAGTTGGCTTGAAGTTAGATTAATCGGGATCTGTTTTTTTAACTGATTTTATCTGTCTACTGATCTGATCAGTTTATTGAGCTATTAACAACCCTAGTTTTATATATATTTTTTATTTTCTTATAATAAAAAAAAGAAACAACCCTGGTTTTAGGTGATGCATAGTGCAGTAACATAACTGTTAGAATAGTGAGACTGTTAAAGTTGCTCACCATGTTGAGTTTATCCTGCAAACCTTGCAGAAGGGATAAAATATCTGTTGCTGTCAAGGAACATGGAAAAAAGAGCCTGCAGCATTCTGAACATCACTGGTGAGAGAGTAGTAGAAAAGATGAAGAAATATAAAGCGCTATTTCAACGCACTGTAAAGTGATTTTTCATGCAGACACTGTATAATGGTTTTGTACATAAATGAAGTATGAGACTAGGACTCAATATTGACTGATGCCTATTTTCATATTAGATAAAAAAAAAAATCTGAACAGGACAGCTTTTAAATACTTCATTCACACTCTGCTATTCACTCATCTTCATCTTTGCCTAAATTCCAATAACTTCATTTGGAATCAACATTTGCAGCAAAATAGAATTAATATTATCTCTTCCTTAGAGAAAATAAAATTATATTTCAATACCAATAGTTAATTCTGACAGAGGCTGAATAAGACCTTCCTCTATGCAAAGAATCCAGTTATCTAAAAATTGAAACTTTGGGTAAGTTGCACCATCCATGACACACTGCAGCTCAAATCTCAGGGAAAATATTAGCTAGTTTTTTAATATCAGCTGGAAATTTTAGACTGCAAGTGTTCCCAGAAACATCAAAACATGACCTCAATCTCCCTCATTCCATTCCCATAAGGTCTAAATCCCAGATCAGTATTTGAAGATAAGAGTCAATAGCATAATTCTAACTTCACATTGTCACCATTTCTTGATCCTTTTGCTTTTTCCAATGCTCTTTATCCATTCAGCCAATTCCTATTATTGTTTTGTTTAAGATACACTAAACCCTTATTTTTCCATTTAGTTGAACAAACAGTAAGTGGGAATAAGAGTGCTTCTACTACCCACACCATTTGTTACCATGATATTTTATTTTTGTAAAAACACACACATACCATAAATATCCTTTGTCTTGGAGAGGAAGACAAACACAAACCAAAAACTCATAAAGCCAGATGGTGGTGAAAGCAAAATAAATTATGGACAACTGAGAACAATGAAAGACAATGTAAACTGGAGCAGCTACATTTAAGATGTGTTCATCATGCATTATGATAGACTCTCAGAAAAAAAGCCTAAAATGGTTGGAAAAAAAGCTAAGTATATGATGTGTACATCTCTTATTGCATTGTTTTGCTATGAGTACTTCATCTGAACAACACATTAAGATACCTAGATCATCACTGCCTAATACTCAGGTTTTGCATCATTGTGCAATTTCCAGTAACACTGAATCTTCTTATAATGTGTAAATTATATGCAAACCGTTAAAATCCACCTAATTTTAGATAGGCTTTTAGAGTACATCATTTTGTAGGATGATAGGCTACAAAATGACATCTTCATTTATGAGCTTATGATGCTAGATTTCCCCTAAAGGCCAAGTGGAAGGAAAATAAAAAAAAGTGACATAAAAAGGGACAGTTAATAAATGACCGAAGGACAGAAAATAAAATTCAATGAAGAGATTTAAAACAAGTAAGGTCAATAGTGGAATTATCCTCCAAACTTAAGAGAATGACAGGAAGCAAGAGAAGCCGTAAGCATCTCTTATCATCTCTTGTCTTCCTAACTTCACATTCTCTGATCCTCAGAAGAGAGAATGTGATGGGTGACGGAAGGATGATCAATTATAAGCTGTGAACTCCCATTCAGTGATGATGGCTGACTGTTGGCTGTAGATAAAGCTGAGTTATGACAACCATGCAGTATCCTCTCATGCATAATAATCCATAGAGATAGAAAGCACTTTTGCACACTGAAGTATACATTCTCCAAAGAAATTTTATTACATTATAGAAGAGAGTGCATTTTTAACTCCTCTGCTCTCATCAGTAGTTGACACATTGCTCATGGCACACTATAATTGTGCTTAGGCCTAATTTTTTATTTATTCTATAAATAAAATTGTAAGCTTAATATTTTTAAGTACAGTTAGCAACTGTTGAGATTTAAAAAGGAAATAAATATATAAATAAAATTCTACTGAACATGTTTACTTTATGTACATGTCTTACAAAAGGCAACAATTAAAAATACAAATTTGTTCTTGTAGTTACTTTTGTTCCTTTAGCTATCCCTCAAGTCAGTAGTAAATTCAACCTGAAAAGACTCACAATAAGAAACAAGATGGCGATTGAAGACGTTTATTGATAAAAGTTAATATCTTTGGCCAGGCGTGTAGCTAGACCTGGGCGAAAGCCCCGGATGTTTTCTGAATAGCCCCGGACTTCTTGATAGAAGACATTTTGAAGTATTAAAAAGATGCAGCTACAATATGGTATTGGACTTCACATTTTTATTTAAAAACAATCAGATGTTTTCAATTATGTTCCATATAATCACTTCCCGCTCCACCTAACCTGACAATGAGTTAAAAGGATAAGACAAAAAATAGTTATTTGCGCACTCGCGGTACTGCTAATGCGCAACTACGCGCACAGCCAGAGACGGACTCCATTCTGGAGAAGTCCAGAATAGCAGTTTTCTCCAGGTCGACCTGCCTACTCCATTACCTGAAAAGTTACACTGAACGCCTCAAACAGGGCTCATTTCAGAGCAACCGCGGCGCCAACCGAAGAGTGGGAGCCTGGTGGGTGTGTGTGTGCAGGAAAAGGTGGAAGCCGAGCAGTATAACCCAGATGAAGATAGCGGTAAAACCTGAATGCTGACTCGGAATGAGCTAATTGTAAGTTACAGCTAATCACTTATTCACCCAGCAAGACATGAGGTGGAGGTTCACTCTAATGAGCATCATCAGTGTCATGATGAGGGACTTTGACCTGAGCTACAGGTGAAGGAAAATGATCTGGCTGTGATAGAAAACAGTAGCAACCTTCTCTGTGAGCTTCTAGCCGGATTTGCATCATATTGTGAAAATATCTGGTCCTTTACTTCAGTCAAAATAAAAGCATTTAATCCTAACGTAGCTGAACACATTAAAAGGTCCTTCAGATCAACAAAAATGTTTCTTTTATTATTTTTGGCAGGCCAAATTTCTTCAGAAGCGGAATGAAGGGCTGAAAAGATGATAAAATAGAACAGGTTCATAAAAGAAGGAACATTTTTTAAAAAAATGTTTCGAAAGCTCTTGGCATTATAAAATAAATGTGTTTTAGGATTTTACCATTTGACTAAGATTTAGGAAAATCACCTTTATACCACTTTCCTTTTTTCAAATGTAAGAAATTAAGACAATGGAGCCTCAGTGGAACATTTTAATGAGAATATAATGTTTAAAAAGGTAATTTATGTAGATGACAAAAGAAGCACATTTATCTGGCCCAAAGTAAACATCTCTGAGTTTAAGAAAAACTTTTGTTTGCAAAAATTCAGATTAAGTTATTTTCTAAGTACCTCAGAATGTTATGTCTTTGTTATTATTTGCTTCAGCAAAGAGGTTTTTCATCAAGCCTAAACTCTGTTTCTCCTTGTCCTTCATTTCGCTTCTAACAAAAATAAAAAGTAAGATTATTGCAAACCTTTTTTGTTTGATTCACAATAATTTACATTCAGTCTAAAACCAGCCGAAACAGAGAACTGGTACAATATGTCCTATATTATTTTAATTTTAAATTACCTATAAATTGTCTTATTGAAATCTAAATATTTTGGATTTGGGCTAAAGCCCCCAATGTTTTGAGACCCTAAAAACGCCCCTGTCTTTGGCGCTCGGACCCCGGAGGAAAACATGAATACTGAGAATGACATGAGATTGACTTAACGTTTTAGGCTTAGAATTAGATAAGTCTTCCCCCATTGGGATCTGATACTGGTGGTGGAGTGAAGGCCTAAGAAGGTAAGAGAGTCGGGAGGAGTATGGAAGTGAGATGGTGGAGGTGGGGCAGAGGAGGGTCGAAGCTCAGCTGAAGAGCGGAGAATCCATGACTGGAGAGCCTTAAAAGCGAAGCCTCGGAGGATGATTGATTGAAGACACATGGATCTAACACTGATTGGATGGAGGAGAGATGCAAGGTGGAGTCATAGGATGGCTGGGGGTGGAGGTGAGTCTTTCAGTTTGAATTTTCGTCAAAACTCCAGTACAAAAATATTCGTGTTTACCATAACATTATTTAGCAGTTATTTATCCTATTTATATATCCCAGATACCTATAAACCAATAAAATATGTAGACTTTTTCTGACTGTTAAGATTAATTAATATTAAATGAGTGAAGCCAGTAATGAATAAAAAGTAGTTGTTTTCCCAATAGGCTCTTCTGATAAGTTTGCCATATTTCTTAAAGTTTAGAGCACTGGATTCCTCATTTCTTTTTCCCTTACAAACATTAGGATGTGAAAAAATACAACAGGGTTTTCTTAAGTACTTAAGGGAAAACTGTGACAATTTTGTTGCAGCCTGTCATCAATCATAAATATGAAAAAGAAAATAAAAATTTAAACCTTAATATAGCAGGGCTGTCATTCGCATGGTTGCATGCAGTTATTCCTTAAACATTATTGAATGTCATATATACTAACATTTGTTTCAAACAGAAATACTTGGCATAACTAAGAACTAATAGGACCACTGAACCGTATGGCATTTAGAGAAAGATTATCATTACAGGAACCGACTTGAAAATAAAACACAAAGGAAGAAAATGAGGCCCACTGAAAGATGTGAGTAGCTTTTCTTGTTTTGTACTAAATTAGGCTTTCAACATTCCTACAGTAAATGCTGTTTTGCTCTTTCAAAATATATCTTGTGGCATCTTGTGTGTGTGTCATGGACCACCTGTTGTGTCCTGTCAGTTCACTGTAAGGCCCAAGGCTTTAAAGAACTAGTGCATTAGCAAGAAGATAAATTACAGATCCAAAAAGACACAAATATGTTGCTTTCTTAGTTAAAAGGCACTGCTTATGAAGCAAGATCAAATATGGTTTTATTTGTTATAGAAATTTTTTTAATATGTTGTAAATAAGAAGTTACAGCTGCCACTACAGAATAATTGTAATAATAATCTTCTTAGGGCATAATCACTCTGATGGGCGAACATAAATATAAATAAGATAATTATTGAGAAACACACAGTACACTCAATGTGATAGAGTTTATTGCTGTCTTTAGCATAAAATTCAGCATTTGGAAATAATAACAAGTAATCCAAATTTTGAAAAGCATGTCTGCTTTACTTTCTGCAATAGGTAGTGAAAGTAAAAACTGTACAAAAAATATTCAAAGCATAGCTTTGTTTGCAATCTTAACAGGATTGCAAAAAATGTAGAAGTGAAATTATAAATAGTATTCTCAAGTAAGATTTAGGTATGGAAACGGTTTTAACACCAAAACGCTCAATGTTTTATTTACAGCCAATAAGAAGCATCTTGCTGTCTCTTGTCTACTGGTAGCTTCTGTGACTGTTTCATTGCTTTGTGCATAAGCTCTTTAAAGTTTGCAGGAGTCTTTTTGTGCTTTGGCAGCACTCTCCAAAGGTTTTCTGTGATTTAGGTCAGGGCTAATTCTGGCCAGTTTAAACTGTCCCTCTTTTCCTTTCTCACTATTAGTGTGTGCTGTTGGACATATGCACCAGGTTGCTGTGAAACTGACAAACCCAGTGACCAATTTTCATTCACCTGGTGAGGTATTGTGTTTGGAAAAATACATGCCTAATTTTAATTTCCTAAATTTGATCACCCTTAATCAAAATTATGCAATAAAGGTAAACTTAAATTTCCTGTATAGAAAAAACATCCCCCAAGAAAGACTGTGACTTATCTTTGAAAGTTAAAGCAAAAATTGATCTAGTCTTTTCTCTCAAAAGTGGTTCCTTTCAAAGTATTTGCCCTTCTGGGATCCAGGTCAGTCTGAACGCTATTAGTTATCAACCAGATTTTTTTTTTTTATCCCTCATATGTCTTAACCTTCAGAATTCTGTCTTTAAATGTCTTTTTAGCCACACCTTAAAAAACTTCATAACATTTAGGGCTGTTAAATTATCTCGTTAACTATTTGCGTTATTTATATATTTGTTGATGTTAAAATAAATTAATGCAACAAATATTTTACAAAGCGTACACATTTCCATTTGTTTGGAAAAGCCAGCAAGAGTTTTATTTTAAATTGTTATAAGATGGTGCTTTGGACAAAACCAAATAGATCTGCTTGCTTTGCAAGGGTGAATTTAGTTTGCACCGAAGCAGTTCATCACTGACATGTCACCTAAAGGCGAGGCACCCCGGTGTGGCAGCAACGTTGGGGGGAAGTTTGGCTCCCAGCAGACCACTTTGCAGCAGTTTGGAGCAAGAGGTGGGCTGCTGTCCAAGCAAACCAACAACATAATAACGGATCACACTAATTCATACTTTCTATGTGAAGTGGTCAGTGTTCTGAACCACACAATTGATATACGGTGTTGCACTTAAGTTATTATGTTGTGCATTTTTATGCAACATCAAGTTTTGTTTTTATTTCACAGATTTCAGAAAGGGTGTCAAGGTAAAATCAAACAAAAGTATCTAATGACTTCAATTACCTTCATTATAAATTGAACTAAAATTAGAAATAATTGCAAATAACTTTTTTACTGATTTGTGATCAATTAGTAAATATTTATTAATCCATTAACAACTCAATAACATTACATTCAGTAAATAATTGTTTCAGAATATTGGTTGCCTTGTGTTCCTTGAAATGGCAATGTTCTTTCACAAAAGCAGTTTGGTTAAGCTTACAAAGCTAAAACAAAACAAAACAAAAATACCATACAAGCATGCCAATAACTCTTGATTAACTGTGTGTACTGTGAGAGGAGTTGTAAAGAATGCTCATGAAAGTCTAACAAACTGTATATTAATGTTCTGTTTTTTTTTTCAGGATGAACCACTGCAAAATGAATAGGGATGTCCCACTAAAATGTTTGTATTTGTTTTACTCGATCTTAGTGCTGCAGTTGACACAGTTGACTCTGACAGATTGATGCTACAGTGCTTTGAATCCTTGTAACCACATGCCAACAGTCCATTACAGTCACTGTGCTCTGCAACCAACTTCCTACAAATGATGAAATGTGCAGAAAACTTTGACTCTTTTAAATCAAGATTGAAAATATGATTAGATACTATAGCTTTACCATCAAGATCAAATGTTATTTTTAATTTATTCTTATTAACTATTAGCTATTTCATTTTTTAAGGTAGCATTTTCACTGTTTTTTGTAGTTGATACTTAATTTGTTCTTCTACATCTATAAAGTATTTGTTGTTTTGACTTTCTTCTCCCTTGTTATTTAATTTTCTTGTGAAGCATTTTGATTTACTTTGAGTATGAATGGTGTTATACAAATAAACTTTTTTTTAACCTACTTTAAGCAGAAATCTCAGACTATAAACAAACAGGGAAAGTAATGAATATTTTTTTTAAATAATTGGAACGGTAAGGAGAACCAAATGCACATAGAACATTATATCCTTAAATCATTTCAATGACACCCACCTCATTAATCAGGATCCAGTGACAATCGAAGGCAACCAGGTTGGTCTCCACCACCTGCAGAACAAAACACAAACATCACATACATCAAAGAAGGAAACAAATCAAAGCAGAGGATTTGAATACCAGACAATTAGGCTTGTTGCTGCTTATATATGATTAATCACATCTTCAGTGTCCGTATAAAGGATATTATGCACAGCCTGGCTGATGTAACAAGGAAAAATAGTATTAAAGTTGCTTAAAGTATTTATTAAAGCTTTCAAGCTTTTTCAAAAACATGCAAATACTTAAAAACCTGCTTGTGTGTGACAGACTACTTAAAAGCAGTTCCACAAACACGCATGCTTACAGCTTAAAATAAAAGATTTTCTTATTTCACACAGATTTGACAAACTGCAGAGGGTGTACAATTTTTTCCCTGCTCGTCCCAGCTGCAGCCTCTGAAATACAGTCAGTGGAACAAACACAATGTTACAAAACACATGTTTTCCACATGAGTAATAAAAACAGTGTTTCCATTAATTCTTTATGGATTTTTAAATATTTTATACATTGTCACCTCTTAGAATTTCTTTTGTTTTAATTACAAATGTCCTTTATTACTGATGTCTGCTGTTGAACTACCCTGTTCACCATACCTTCAAGTGTAAACGTCACACTCAATAATTTTCAAACTACATAACTCCTTATTATCCAGTAATAAATGCACAAGTAGGTTGAATAGAACTGTTACCATTGCTTTTCTATCTAAGAAATGTCTCACAACTCTTTGAGAGCAGGGTGACAATAGATTTTTACCTATTTGTGGAAAATGTGTGCTTTCCTGACTTTTACAGGTAAAGTGTATAAATAAATAATTAAAGTTGAGAAACATTATACAGAGAATTAATATCATAATACAACTATGAGTACCACTAAAAATCTAATG